>NW_006923696.1:20373-22544 GCF_000298275.1 Orycteropus afer afer | reverse complement strand
AGTAGATCATATGGTTGTCTGATTCAAAATGGCCAAAACCAGTCCATTTCAGCTCACTAATGCCGAGGATATCAATCTTTATGCGTTCCACTTCATTTTTGACAACTTCCAATTTTCCTAGAATCATACTTTGTACATTCCATGTTGCAATTATTAATGGATGTTTGCTGCTGTTTCTCCTCAATTTGAGTGGTGCCACATCAGCAAATGGAAGTCTCAAAAGCTTTACCTTATCCATATGAGTAAGGCTGATGTACTCTGATAATGCAGCCCTTTTCCAGTCCTGCTTTGAGAGCTTTCTAAGCTATGTGATTCATCTTCCTCCTCTGCATTGGACAATGTTTCTGGACTATTCGTAAAGTTGTACAGTAATGTGTCAGACAGTGTTTCTCTGCTATTCATAAGGTTTACCCTGGCCAATTCTTTGAGAAGTGGATGGTCTCCTCCTTCTTCCTAGTCTGTCTCAGTCTGCAAGCCAGGCTGATACCTGTGCAACAGGTGCACGCCACTGGGTTTGAAACACCAGTGGCACAGCTTCAAGACTCACAGCAATACATCCCCACAGTAGGACAAACCAACAGACAAGTTTGTCTCCCTAAAACACATTTAGACCATCCAATTGAGACAATTCTTCCTCAACACTACAGTTTAATTGCATCAGTTAGTATGTCTTCCTTTTTCATTATGCAGCTTTTGCATGCATATGAGGTGACTGAAAAGATTGTGGCTGGATCCAAATGAAAAACCAAACCCATTGGTCAAGTCTAGCAAGATGGTGAACTAGGCAGAAAGACTGCACAGACCCTCTTCAACAAAGAAAAGAAAAACCAATTAATACAGACACAGAAGATAATTTTGGACCTCTGAGCCTTGAAGTGGATGATATAGAAGTGGACTAAACCCCAACTAGCAGAAGAATTTGCATGAAAATACCAAAAAAGGAGACATACGGAGCTGCGGTCTGGCAGAGATCCTGAGGGATACTGATGGCACAGACAGCTTGGAGATTCCAGAGTGGTGATGGGACCTAAGAATTAACCTGAAAATCAGCACTGCTAGCCAGGGACTGCACAGAGAACTGCTCTGGTGGCTGGGGAATAAACGGAGAAGGTGAAGAGAAAGGCAGGCTGAGCTGTGGACTTTTGCCGGTCTGGAAGATACCGCCATTTTCAAGGTTTAAAAGCAGCTTGACTATTTTGGATATTTAAAGAGACAGAGCTCTCGCAGATTCCTGGGGCTTAAGAACATGTTCTGCTTTCCAGCAACCCCAAGGTCACTCTGGACCTGCAAGACTGAAAAGGTACAACATTCCTCTTGTTACTCTTATACCCCACACTCGCTTGGTGAAGGGAGGTGGGGCCATCACCCACTCCCACTTACCTTCTGGGCCCACAGGAACTGCATCACAGTCTGTGTGCTCAGACAGAGCCTGTGTGCCCTGCCCTGTCCTCCACTGATTTTTTTTTCTCTTTTGCTTTCTTTTTTCTGAAGATTAGTTTGCTTGTATTTGTCTGTTTTTAAACAACTATTATTAATAATACTTTTGTCCTTTTTACTATCATTCTTAATCTTTCCCTCCCAGGTCCTAGTTTTCAGCATTTTTTCTTTTCCTTGTTCCTGGCTGAAGTTTTTTTTATTATTATTTCTTTTTCCTCCTTTTTTCTCATGGTTAACCACATTCCATGTTTTTCCTTTTGCATTTTTACCATTTTTTTTCCTTCATTGTTCTCCTTCTCTACATTTTGTCTCTTAGTACCCTATCCCTAGATATTGCAGGTTTTCTTGTTTTTTCTTCTTCTTTCCCTCCCATTTTTCTATTTTTGGTTACTGTTCCTGTGTGATTACATGGTGTGTTTTTTGTCCATGGGCTTTTAGTTTTTTGATGATTATTCAATTGTAATTTGTGTCTAACTAAGTGGGAGACAACAACAGTCCCCATAAGGCACAACTACACCCAAACCTCCTGAAACTTCACTTACTGAGCAAGAGCCACTACCTCCTTCTCCACCAATGGGCCAATGATAAAAAAAACCACCAAGAAGGGCCTGAATCACCCTTAGCTGCTCTTCACAAAAAGTTAACAGAGATCTAAATACAACAATGCCATGATGCCTCAGAGACAACAGACCATCACAGTCCACACAAAGAAGCAGGATAAAGTGGTAGAAACA
>NW_006923696.1:18916-20103 GCF_000298275.1 Orycteropus afer afer | reverse complement strand
CTCTCTGAAAATGAATTCAAAAAATTATCTTTAGGTATCTTCAAAGAATTGAGAGACAGACCAAAGAAAACACAGAAAAAACCTTACAAGAATTTTGCAAGAAAATACAAGAACAAAATGACAAAATAAATGAAAAATTAGAAATGATTCTAAATGTACAGACAGAAATCCAGAAGATTAATATTAAATTGTCATAAATAGATAACAGATTGGGAGAGCAAAGAGAAGAATTGATGAGATGGAAGACAGAATTAATGAGATTGCAGACAAATACCTGAATACATCTTTGGAAAGGGATCAACCAGAAAAAAAAATCAAAACAAAATGAAGAAAGCCTAAGGTTCATGTGGGATACCACCAAAAGGAATAACTTACATGTCATTGGAATTCAAGAACAGGAAGAGAAAAACAAAACCACTTAGAAAATTGTCCAAGATTTGCTGGAGGTGAACTTCCCTGAAATGATGAAAGATGAGAATATATCCATTCAGGATGTCCAACGAACCCCAAACAGGATAGACCCCAAAAGAAAATTACCAAGACATATCATCATCAAACTCATCAAAACCAAAGACAAAGACAGAATCCTGAAAGCAGCATGAGAAAAATAAAAAGTTACTTCAAAGGACAGGCATTAAGAATAAGCTCGGATTTCTCAGCAGAGGCCATGCAAGCAAGAAGGCAATGGGATGGTATATAAAAAACCCTGAAAGAGAAAAATATTCAACCAAGAATTATATACCTGGCAAAATTGTCCCTCAAATATGATGGTGAAATTAGGAGATTTCCACATAAGCAGAAACAGAGGGAATTTGTTAAAACCAGACCAACCTTATAAGAGATGCTAAAGGGAGTCCTTTGAACAGAGAACCAAAAATATCAAATAACAACCAACCATTAATATACAAGATGACATAACCCAGAAAGCACAGCTATGGACATATCCAAAGCAAAATGAGCTTACAAGACTGTAAACAGGGAACCAGAGACATCAATTGGCAAGTGAGGCCAACTACAAACAAAAAGAGGGAAAAGATGGTGTATTTACACAACTTCTAAACAGTGAGGAAGTTAAAAGAATTGCCAGATAAAATGGACTGTTCTAAACTTGGGGAGAAAATTATAAATCATAGGGTAACCTCAAAGAAAAATGATAAACCTTCACATCACAATAAAAAAGAGGACAA
>NW_006923696.1:16109-16755 GCF_000298275.1 Orycteropus afer afer | reverse complement strand
GGAAGAGAATGTTTGTTTAATAAATGGTGCTGGCAAAACTGGTCATCCATTTGCAGAAAAATGAAACAAGATCTGTACCTCACACCATACACAACAACGAACTCCAGATGGATCAAAGACTTAAATGTGAAATCTAAAACTATACAGTCCAAGGAAAATCTAAAGGCAAATTTGAGGACCCTAATATATGGCATAAATAGACTATCAAGCATAACTCAAAATGCACAAACAGCAGAAGAGTAGCCAGATGATTGGGGCCTTCTAAAAATTATATTTTTATGTGATCCCAAAGACTTCTCCAAAAGAGTCAAAAGAAAGCCTACAGATTGGGAAAAAATATTTGGTAATAACATATCTGACAAGGGACTTATCTCTAGAATTTATAGAACACTCCAACACCTCAATAACAAAAAGACAAACAATCCAATTAAAAAATGGGCAGAAGACATGAATAGACACTTCACCAAGGAGGATATTCAAGCGGCCAACCAACAAATGAAGAAACGTTCACGATAATCAGCTATTAGAGAGATGCAAATCAAAACAACAATGAGATACCATCTTGCTCCAGCACTAGTAGCAAAGTTCAACAAGACAGAAATTAACAAATGTTGGTGAGGATGTGGAGAGTTTGGGACTCTCATAC
>NW_006923696.1:15171-15816 GCF_000298275.1 Orycteropus afer afer | reverse complement strand
GAGGCAGTATCACTACAGAAGTAGGATTGCCCAACCTTTCTTCCGAGGAGTGGCTGGTGGGTTTGAACCGCCAGCTTTCTGGTTAGCAGTCAAGTGCCTTAGCCACTATGCTACCAGAGCTCCCTAGGTGTCCATCAACTGAGGAATGGATAACCAAACTATGGTACATACACACAATGGAATACTATAAAATGCTGAAGAATAATGTAGAATCTGCAAAACACTGCATAATGTGGATGAACTTGGAAGACATTATGCTGAGTGAAGTATGTCAATCACAGAAGGACAAACATTGTATTAGTCCATTATAGTAAAAGTTAAGGAAAGGTTTATCTATAGAAGGATGGCAGGGGAGGGGAGGGCAGGCTATTAGACAGATAGAGATAAGTACTGATTTGGGTGAAGAGAAGGGCAATGTACCAAATATGAGTGACCAATACAGCGGCATTGAGGATAAGAAAGACATAGAGAGGTACAGGGGAGGTACAGACAACAAATATGAACCCTTTTGTACATACAGTGCTGCATTGTCAGTGAAGGCTAACATGGATATATGGGTGGGTAGATGGGTGGACAGGCTAAACAATTAGGTATGTCTATGAAATGGGGAGTGTATCCAAGAACATATATAGGTTTGGCAGACAA
>NW_006923696.1:11664-14331 GCF_000298275.1 Orycteropus afer afer | reverse complement strand
AAAAAAAAAAAAAAAACCCACTGCCATTGAGTCAATTCCAACTCCTAGTAGTGACCCACTGGGCTTCCAAGGCTGTAGGTTTTTACAGAAGTACAGTGCCTCATCCTCCTCCTGAGGAGCAGTTGGTGGGTTTAAACCACCAACCTTCTGGTTAGGTTAGTAGCCAAATGCTTTACACACTATCCCAGGAGAACTCCCTCAAGCTAGATCAGATGCACCTTAGTAACCAAAGTGACTTCTTTGTTATTTAAAACTTTAAGGAGGTCTTTTGCAGCAGATTTGCAAATGAATATGTCATTTGATTTTTTGACTGCTGCTTCCATGGACTTTGATTGTTGATCCAAGTAGAATGACATCAACAACTTCAATTTTCTGTCCATTTATCATAATGTTGTTTATTAGTCCAGAATGACAAATCAGTCATAGAAGAAATACAACCAGAATGCAGTACTTAGAAGTAAGGATGGTAAGACTTCAACTTGATTACTTTGGACACATCGTCAAGAAAGATCTATAAGATGCCATGATCAATAAACTCCCAAAACCAAACTCAGTGCCATTAACTCAATTCTGACTGATAGCATCCCCCATTGGCCTTCCAATGCTGTAAATTTTTATGGAAGCAGATTGCCTCATCTTTTTTCTGCAGAGCAGCTGGTGAGTTCAAATGACTGACATTTTGTGTAGCAGGCAAATGCCTTAACCATGACACCAGCAGAGCCCCTTGTTTGATAAACTAGAGGGCAGGGCAGAAAAACAAGAGAAAGCTCAAGGAGATGGATTGACACAATAACCATAACAAGGGGCCTAAATATTCCAACAATCATGAAGATGGCACAGGATCAGGGAACATTTAATTATGTTATACATCACGTTGTTGTAAACATGGTGTGAGGGCAGCATCTGACCTCCTCTAACTTCACCAGAGTGGAGGAGGATCAAGTTCAACAGCCCAAGGCTTGTTCTTATGAGGCAGAAGTCAGATAGTCTCCACCCTCCAATCTTTATACAGTCCTTCCCACCGCACTCTCTACTTCTCTGCTGGGTTTGATAGCCTGTTGCAATGGCCGCATAGAATTCACAGGCAATGTTGACAATTCAGAGATTTATTAGAGAAGTAACAGGTTACAATTCAGGACCAGGAATGCTCAGGATATAGTTCTTAGATCAGGACAACCTTACCTTAGCTGTGCTCGAAAGCAGGTCTCTCTCTAACCCTTGACCCTTTCGCCTTGCCTCTGCTCTGCTTGGGCAAGTGTTGTTGTTGTTGTTGTTATGTGCTGCCAAGTTGGATCTGACTCATAGTGACCCCTCCTTGGGTTTCCAAGGCAGTATCACTACAGAAGTAGATTGCCCCATCTTCCTTCTGAGGAGTGGCTGGTGTGTTTGATCCGCTCTTTTTAGCTCTGCTGATAAAGGCACCTACTCCACCAGCAAGGCTCCTGCCCAAAGACACACAGCTTTCTCAGTCCTTGGGCTAGGAAGTCCACTGGTCTGACTCCTGCTGTCTCTTGGTTCTGCTGCCACCATTTCTCTGTTTCTGATCCTCACCCATCTCTGATGTCATAGTTCTCTGTTGTCTGGATTGAGGAAGTTCAGCACAGTGATCTCAAGTCCAAAGGACATGTTTCACTCCTGGCTGTTCTTTTGTGATGGTAGTGAGATCCTCCCCCCTTTCTCCCTTGGGATGGCTTATTTTAAACCCAATAGGTTGGGAAATTTGACCAATCTCCACGTTAGGGTTCCATACACCTTATTTACTGTTCCATTCCCACAAGAGTGCCATGCACTTTATTTGCATTATTGGCAAACTATCCAACCCCTTTGGTGGGCCACAAGCACTTCACATTGGCTAGTTCTACCCATTCATCTGGAAGCAATTACTAAGACTGTGGTTAAAAGGAGCTCTGATAGTGTAGTACCTAAGGCACTTGACTGCTAGCCAGAAGGCTGGCAGTTCAAACCCATCAGCCACTCCTTGGAAGGAAGGTCGGGCAATCTACTTCTGTAGTGATACCACCTCAGAAACCGAAGGAGGGGTCATTATGGGTTGGGTCTGACTCAACAGCACATAACAACAACAACAACATGGCTAAAAGGGCCATACCAAGCAATTCGTGGCACCACAGGCCACGAGGAGTCAGAGCTGAATTGATGACAACTAATAACACCAATTTATACAGTGTCTCCTGCCTAATTCTAAGATGTACGAGAAAGAATTGGAACCTCTACATTCCTACCAGTACTCATTAGTGGATGCTGTGGTCAGCACCTAGAATCCCCCCTCAGGATGGGGTCCTCATCCCTTCATCCCCGAGTGTTGGAGCCCAGTCCCTTTTAGGAAATTGTTCTCTGCCAACAGATTCTGCCTTGTCCAAGGTTGTTCTCCCTTCCTGGGGCAGTCCACATCCAATGACTTGTCCATGAACAAGAGCAAAAGCCCAACTCCCTTGCCTCTATTCTGGCAACTTTGCAGTCATCCCAGCTCCAGTGGGATATATCTGAGGCCTCTGTTGAAACTATGTCACAGCCCACCTTCTCCCTCTGCCCAATCCTGCTTCCTTACTCCCTCACTACTGTTGGTCCAGTTGTTGTTGTTGTTATATGCCGTTGAGTCAGCCCCGACTCATAGCAACCCCTCCTTGGGTTTCCGAGGCAGTATCACTA
>NW_006923696.1:4656-10524 GCF_000298275.1 Orycteropus afer afer | reverse complement strand
CATTGTTGTAAACTGTGGTCAATGTCATGAGACAAAGTGTATGTGAACTGCTGTATGGAAAGTGAATTTGCTCTGTAAATCTTCACCCAAATCACACACAAAAAAAACAACCCACTAGGAACAGCAGCAGAACCTTGCCTGATATAGTGCTGGAAGATGAGCCCCTCAGGTTGGAAGTAACTCAAAATACAAGTGGAGAAGAGCTGCCTCCTCAAAGTAGAGTTGACCTTAATGACATGGATGAGTAAAGCTTTCAGAATCTTCATTTGCTAATTTATCACAATTAAAAATGAGAAGAAAGAGCAGCAAACATCCATTAATAGTCAGAATGTGGAATGTACTAAGTATGAATCTAGGAAAACTGGAAGATGTCAAAAATGAAGTAGAACACATAAAGATTGATATCCTAGGTATTTGTGAGCTGAAATGGACTGATTTTGGCTATTTTGAATCTGATAATCATATGTTCTACTATACTGGGAATGATTAGTTGAAAAAGAATGGCATCACATTCATCATTAAAAAGAATATTTCAAGATCTATCTTGAAGTACAACACTGTCAATGACAGGATAGTATCCATATGCCTATAAGGAAGATCAGTTACTACTATTCAAATTTATGTACCAACCACTAATGCCAAAAATGAACAAATTGAAGATTTCTACCATTTTCTGCAGCCTGAACTTGATGAAACATGCAATCAAGATGCATTGAAAATTACTGGTGATTGGAATGTGAAAGCTGGGGGAAAAAAAAAGAAGGATCGGTACTTAGAAAATATGGACTTGGTGATAGAAATGACACCAGAGATTGTGTGATAGAATTCTGCAAGACCTACAACTTATTCATTGCAAAAAAAAAAAAAAAAAAAACCTTTTTTCAACAACATAAACAGTGATTATACACATAAACCTCACTATATAGAATACACAGAAATCAAATAGATTACCTCTATGGAAAGAGATGATGGAGAAGCTCAACATCATCATCAGTCAGAACAAGGCCAGAGGCCCACTGTGGATCAGACCATCAATTGCTCATATTCAAGTTCAAGATGAAGCTGAAGAAAATTAAAACATGTCCACAAGAGCCTAATATGACCTTGAGAATATCCAACTTGAATTTAGAGAACATCTCAAAGATAGATTTGACACACTGAACACTAATGACCAGAATCAAATGAGCTGTGAAATGACATCAAGGATATCATTCATGAAGAAAGCAAAAGTTCATTAAAAATACAAGAAAGAAAAGACCAAAATGGATGTCAGAAGAGACCACAAAACTTGCTCTTGAAAGGAGAGTAGCTAAAGTGAATAGAAGAAATAATGATGTAGAAGAGTGGGAGAGAAGATTTCAAAGGGCAGCTTGAGAAGACAGAGTAAAGTATTATAATGAATTGTGCCAAGACTTGGAGTTATAAAACCAAAAGAGAAGGACACATTTTGCATTTGTCAAACTGAAAGAACTGAAGTAAAAATTCAAGGCTCAAGTTGCAATATTGAAAGATTTTATGAACAAAATATTGAATGATGCAGGAAACATCAAAAGAAGATGGAAATAATACACAGAATCACTATACCAACAAAAATTGGTTGATGTTCAACCATTTCAGGAAGTAGCATATGATCATGAACTGAAGATACTGAAGGAAGAAGTCCAAGCTACACTGCAGGCATTGAAGAAAAATAAGGCTCCAGGAATTGATAGAATACTAATTGAGATGTTTTGACAAATGGATGCAACACAGTAATCACTCATTTATCTATGCTAAGAAATTTGGAAGACAGATAGCTACCTGGCCAACTGGAAGAGATTCATAGTTGTGCCCATTCCAAAGAAAGATGATCCATCAGAATGCAGAAATTTGAACAAGATCATTAACATCCAAACTAAACCAAACTCACTGCCAGCAAATCGATTCTGACTCAGCAACCTCCATTGAGTTTCCAAGACTGTAAATCCTTATGGAAGCAGACTGCCTCATCTTTCTTCTGCAGAGCAGCTGGTGGGTTCAAACCACCAACCATTTTTGGTTAGCAGCCAGATGCCTTAACCACTGTACCACCAGAACTCCTTGTTATTAGTATCACATGCAAGTAAAACTATGCTGAAAATAATTCAAAAACATTGTAGCTGTAAATCAGGAACTGCCCGAAATTTAAGCTGGATTCAGAAGAGGGCATGGAATAATGAATATCATTGGTGATATCATGGATCTTGGCTGAAAGCAGAGTATACCAGAAAGACGTTTACCTGTGTTTTATTGACTATACAAAGGCATTTGACTGTGGAACATAAGAAATTATGGATAACATTGTGAAGACTGAGAATTCTAGAGCACTTAATTTTGTTTGTGCAGAACCTGTACATAGACCAAGAGGCAGTAATTTAAACAGAACGAGGGGATACTGTGTGGTTTTAAATCATGAAAGATGTGTGTCAGAGTTGTATCCTTTCACCATCATTATTCAATCAGTATGCTGAGCAAATAATCTGAGAAGCTGGACTATATGAAGAAGAACACAATATTAGGATTGCAAGAAGACTCGTTAACAGCTTGTGATAAGTAGATGACACCTGCTTGCTTGCTGAAAGCAAAGATGACTTAAAGCACTTCTGATGAAGATCAAACACAGAAGCCTTCTGTATGGCTTACATGTCAACATAAAGAAAATAAAAATCCTCACAGTCGGACCAATAAGCAACATCATGATAAACAAAGAAAAGATTGAAGTTGTCAAGGATTTCATTTTACTTGGATCCACAATCAGTTTCCATGGATACAGCAGTCCATGGAAGAAATCAAAGAATGTATTGTATTGGGCAAATCTGCTGCAAAAAACTTCTTTAAAACACAGTGGCATTAAGGAAGAGGAAGACATAGACAGGTGCATGGGAGGTACAAAAAAATAAATTAAATTAAAAAAAAAAAAAACTTCTTCAAAGTGTTGAAAAGCAAAGATGTCACCCTGAGGACTAAAGTGTATCTGACCCAAGACATGGTATTTTCAATTGCCTCATATGTATATGAAAGTGGATAATGAATAAGGAAGACTGAAGAAAAACTGATGCATTTGAATGATGGTGTTGGGAAATAATATTGTATATACCATTGAGTGTTAGAAGAATGAACAAATCTGTCTTGGAGGAAGTACAGCCAGAATGATTTTTAGACACAAGGATGGGAAGACTTTGTCTCATGTGCTTTGGACTTGTTATCAGGAAAGACTAGTTCCTGGAGAAGGACATCATGCTTGGTAGAGGGGTCAGTGGAAAGAAGACTCTTGATGATATGGATTGACATATTGGCTACAACAGTGGGCTTGAACATAGCAACAATTACAAGGATAGTGCAGAATGGGGCAGTGTTCCGTTTTGTTGCATATAGGGTCGCTGTGAGTCAAAAACAACTTAACAGCACCTAACAACAACAACAACAGTTAAGGTTTCCCTGTTTTGCATATAAATAAATTCTAAAATTTGAAAAACCAGTAAATGATTTTTAAGTATTATAATTACAAGGCAAAGTAGTTTAAAATGAGTTACAGAGAAAAAAAGATGGAACAATATACTCAAGTTTTTGGTAACAAAAATTTGAAGGAGGAGATAGGGAAAGGGGAGGCATATTATGATCATTTATTAATTTTTATTATTATTTTATACACATTCAGCTTCTCAGTAAGATCATCCATCTTTTTAATATTATCATTTGTTGTAGAAAAAATTTTTTTTTCCTTAAAAACCTTCTTCTTAGAGCTCTCTGATTCACTGTTGTAATTTGGGCTAGCTGCTCCCTTGGACCTGCTACACAGCTATCATTCAGGATTTCTTGGCATTATACTCCTGGATTGGGGCCGCTGTTTCTTGGATCCTGTGTCCTCTCTCTCTTGGACTCATTTTTAATTTTGTTTCAAGCAGGTCCTCCAGAGACAGCCTGTGGGAAAGTCTTTGAGTCCTTGTGTATCTGAAGAGTACTTATTTTGCCTTCACACTTGGTTGACAGTTTGACTGGGTATAGAATTTTAGGTTAAAAGTAGTGTCCTCAGGACTTGCCTATTTTGTTCCATCATCCAATACTGCTGGTGCTAGTCTGATTCTTGTTCCTTTGAATGAGTGGTTCTCTTTTTGGGGTGGTACTGGCCTGCATGGGGTCATTCAGAAATCTAATTGAGGCTTTTTTTTTTTTTTTTTATCATCACAATGACTATGGTGGTGTTCTATGGGCAGAAATTTGTGGTACAATATACAAAAGAAGCCCATTCAATGAAAACTGTCCTGCTTAAATTACCAAAAAGAACAAATTTACAGGACTTACACTACCTGATTTCAAGAGTTTCTATAAAGCAACAGTAATTAAAATGATATTCTACTCTCAAAGACAGGCACATAGATAAATAGAATAGAAGAGATTCCATAAATAGACTCACACATACATGGCCAACTGATTTTCAGCAAAGGTGACAAGGCAATTCAATGGGGGAAAGAATAGTCTTTCAACAAATGGTGCTGCAACAATTAGATATCCACATGCAAAAGAGTGAACTTTGACCATTACCTCATCCAAACTACAAAAACCAAACTCACTGCCCTTGAGTTGAGTCTGACTCATAGTGACCCCTCTTTGGCTTTCCAAGGCAGTATCTCTATGGAAATAGATTGCCCAGTCTAACTTCTAAGGAGTTCCTTCTGGTTAGCAGTCAAATGCCTTAGGCACTACTCCACCAGAGCTCCCTCTTATCCCATCCCATCTATAAAAATTAACTTGGAATAAATCATAGATCTGGATGTAAGAGCTAAAATATAAAATTCCTAGAAAAAAAATCATAGAAGAAAATCTTAGGACCTCAGCTTTTTCCGGTAAGATTGTGGAATAGGCAGAAAGACTGCACAGACCCTCTTCAACAAAAAAAAGGGGAACCAATTAACACAGAAACAGAAGATAATCCTGGAGCTCTGAGCTTTGAAGGGAAGGATACAGAAGTGTGCTAAACTCCAACTAATAGAAGAATTTGCATAAAAACACTGAAAAAAGAGACATACAGAGCTAAAGACTGCTAATGATCCTGACGGTGTGGACAACTTGGATATTGCCAAGTGGTGATAAGACCTAAGAAGTAAATTAAAAATCAGCCCTGCTAGCCAGGAGCTATGCAGAGGACTGCTCTAGTGGCTGATGAATAAAAGGGGAAGCAGAGAAGAGGAAGGCGGGCTGAGCTGTGGATTTTTGCCTGTCTTGAGGCGCAGCCATTTTGAATGTTTATAAGAGATTTGACCATTTTGGATATTTAAAGCAACAGCATTTTCACAGATCCCAGGGACTTAAGAATAGGCTTCCCTTGCTGGGAACCGCAAGGAGATTCCAGACACCAACAACTGGAATGGTGCGATATTACCCTTATTACCCTTATTCCCCACACACTCTTGGTGAACAGAAGTGTGGCCATCCCTCACTCCTACTTACCTTCAGGGCCAGTAGGAATTCCATCCCAGTCTGCATCCTCGGATGGAGCCTGGATGCCCTGCCCAGCCCTACCCAGATTTTTTTTTCCCCCTTTTAGTTAGTTTGTTTTTGTCTGTTTTAAAATAATAATCATTATTATTACTATTTTTATCCTTTTTAGTATTCTTCTTTATTCTTCCCTTCCAAGGTTTTAGTTTTCAGCTTTTTCTCTCTTTCCTGTTCTGGGTTCTAATTTTTTTCTTTCTCATGGTTAACCCTGTTATGTGCTTTTCTTTTTCTGTGTTTTCTTTTTTTAATTTTTTTAAATCATTATTCTCCTACTCTACTTTTCTTTTTCTCTTATTGCCCTCTCCCCAGATATTGTGGGTTTTTCTTTCTTTCTTTTTTTTTTTTTTAGATATT
>NW_006923696.1:0-4126 GCF_000298275.1 Orycteropus afer afer | reverse complement strand
AAAATGACAAAATAAATGAAAAATTAGAAATGACTCTAAATCTACAGATAGAAATCCAGAAGATTAATAAATTGTCAGAAATAGATAACACATTGAAAGGGCAAAGGAGTAGAATTGATAAAATGGAAGACAGAATTAATGAGATTGAAGAGAAATGCCTGAATACTTCTTTGGAAAAAGGGATCAATCAAGAGAAAAGACCAAAACAAAATGAATAATGTCTAAGGTTCATGTGGGATAGCATCAAAAAGGATAACCTACGTGTCATTGAAATTCCAGAACAGGAAAAGAAAAATAAAACCACTGAGGAAATTTTCCAAGATTTGTTGGAAGAGAACTTCCCTGATATGATGAAAGATGAGAATATATCCATTCAGGAAGTTCAATGAACCCCAAACAGGATAGACCCCAAAAGAAAATCGCCAAGACATATCATCATCAAAGTCATCAAAACCAAAGAATCCTGAAAGCCACACAGGAAAGACAAAAAGTTAGTTACAATGGGCAGCCAACAAGAATAAGGTCTGATTTCTCAGCAGAAACCATGCAAGTGAGAGGGCAAGGGGCTGTTATATATAAAACCCTGAAAGAGAAAAATTTCCAACCAAGAATTATGTGCCTGGCAAAATTGTCCCTCAAATATGATGGTGAAATTAGGAGATTTCAGATAAGCAGAAACTAATGGAATTTGTTAACACTAGACTAACCTCACAAGAGATACTAAAGGGAGTCCTTTGAATGGAGAACCAATAATGGCAAGTAACAACCGACCCTTGATACACAAGATGACATAACCCAGAAACCACATCTATGGACATATCCAAAGTAAAATAAGCCTACAAGATTGTAAACAGGGGACTAGAGACATCAATTGGCAAATGAGGACAACTACAAAGCAAAAAGAGGGAAAATACTGGGTAGTGACAGAACTTCTAAATGGTGAGGAAGTCAAGAGAGTTGCAAGATAAAATGGACCGGTCTAAACTTGGGGAGAAAATTATAAATCACAGGGTAACCTCAAAGAAAAATGATAAAGCTTTACATCACAATAAAGAAGAGGACAAGCACAAATACTTAGCAAATATTAAAACAATACCAACAAAGGAAATGATAATGCAATTCATAAACATAATGAGCTCAGCACAGAAAATTATATGGAACAAAGAAACCAGGAGCACCATGAAAAAACACCTAACGAAATGACAGCAACCAATCCATACTTGTCAATAATTACACTGAATGTTAATGGATTAAATGCATCACTCAAAAGACAGAGAGTTGCAGGCTGGATAAGAAAACATAACCCATCATTATGCTCTCTACAAGAGACACACCTTAGAGACAAAGACAAAAATAGATGAAAAATCAAAGGTTGGAAAAAGATATATCAAGCAAATGGCAACCATAAAAGAACAGGAGTGGCAATATTAATTTTGATCAAATTGACTTTAAGACAAAACCCCCATATGAGACAAGGAAGGACATTATATAATGATTAAAGGATCAATTGAACAAGAAGATATAACCATAATAAATATTTATGGACCCAATGAAAGAGCCCGAAAATACATAAATCAGACTTCAAAAGAGTTGTACAGTCAAATAGATGACTCCACAGTCATACTGGGAGAATTTAATACAACACTTTCAATGAAAGATAGAACAACTGGAAAGAAACTCAACAAAGATATAGAAGAGCTAAACAACACAATCCACCAACTTGAACTTGTAGACATCTACAGAACACTTCACCCAACAACACCACAATATACATTCTTTTCCAGTGCACATGGAACATTCTCCATGATAAGGTATATGTTAGGCCATAAAGCAAGCCTTAATAAATTTAAAAACATTGAAATACAGCAAAGCATCTTCTCAGATCACAATGCTATTAAATTAGAAATCAACAACAGGAAGATCATGGAAAAAAGAACAAACACATGGAAACTGAATGACACCCACCTTAAGAAAACTAGGTGACAGAAGAAATAAAGAATGAAATTTTAATATTCCTTGAATCAAATGAGAAGGAAACACAACATACCAAAATCTTTGGGACACAGCAAAAGCAGTTATCAGAGGATATTTTATAGCAATTAATGCACACATCAAAAAAGAAGAAAGATCCAAAATCAACACCTTAAACTAACATCTCCAACAATTAGAAAAAGAACAGCAAGAAAAGCCTACAGTCAGCAGAAGAAGGGAAATAATATTCGAGCAGAAATCAATGAAACAGAAAATAGACAATAGAAAACATCAACAAGACTAGAAGTTGGTTTTTTGAAAAGATTAATAAAATTGACAAACCACTGGCAAATTTAACAAAAGAGGGAGAGAACACAAATAACATGAATAAGAAACTAGTTGGGTAACATCACAACAGAACCAACTGAAATAAAAAAGATATAATCTCAGGATACCATGAAGAACTGTACTCCAACAAATTTGATAATCTAGAGGAAATGGACAGATTTCTAGAAACACAGTACTTACCTAAACTAACACAGACTGAGGTGGGAAAGTTGAACAGACCCATAACAAAAGAAGAAATTGAAAAGGTTATAAAACAATTACCAAAAAAAAAAAGTCCTGCCACAACCAGTTTCATTGGAGAATTTCACCAAACATTCAGAGAAGAACTGATGCCAATCCTACTCAAACTATTCCAGAACATAGAAAAGGACAGAATCCTCCCTAACCCATTTTATGAAGCAAGCATAACCTGATACCAAAACCAGGCAAAGACATCACTCAAAAGGAAAACTACAGACCAATATCCCTCATAAGTATAGATGCAAAAATCTTTAACAAAATCCTAGCCAATAGACTCCAACAAGATATCCAAAAAATAATACATTATGGTCAAATGAGGTTCATACCAAGTTTGAAAGGATGGTTCAACATTAGAAAAACAACCAACATCTTCCACCACATAAATAAGACAAAGAAAAAGAATCACATAATCATATCAATCAATGCAGAAAAGACATTTGATAAAATCCAACACCCATTCCTGATCAAAACTCTCAGCAACATAGGAAGAAAAGGGACATTTCTCAACATTAATAAATGGTATCTATGCAAAACCGACAGCCAAAATTATTCTCAGCGGAGAGAGACTAAAACCATTCCACTTGCAAACAGGAACCAGACAAAGATGCCCTTTATCACCACTTCTATTCAACATTGTATTGGAAGTCCTGGACAGGACAATAAGGCAAGAAAGGGGAATCAAAGGCAACCAAATTAGTAAGGAAGAAGTAAAACTATCCCTGTTTGCTGATAATAAGATCCTATACACAGAGAACCCAACAGACTCAGCAAAAAAGACAAAAAAAAAAAACCCTACTGGAACTAATTGAGAGATTTAGCATCGTGGCAGGATACGAGATCAACATCCAAAAATGAGTTAAATTCCTCTATACCAGCAAAGAGATTGCTGAAAAAGAAATAAGGAAATCAATACTATTTACAATAGCTACTGAGAAAATAAAATACTGGGGAATAAATCTTACCAGGGACACAAAAGAACTCTACAAAGAAAGAAAACTACAAAACACTACTCCAAGAAGCCGTAAGAGATCTACATAAATGGAAGAACATACCATGCTTGTGGATCGGAAGATTGAACATTGTGAAAATGTCAGTTTTAAACAAAACAATCTATATATTCAATGCAATCCCAATCCAGATCCCATCAGCATTCTTTAAGGATCTGGATAGACCAATCACTAACTTTATATGGAAAGGAAAGATACCTCTGATAAGATAAACATTATTGAAGAAGAAGAAGAAAGTAGGAGGTCTCAGGCTCCTGGATCTCAAAATCTACTATACAGACACAGTAGTCAAAACCGCCTGGTATTGGTACAATGACAGACATATAGACCAATGGAATAGAATTGAGAAGCCAGAAATAGATCCATCGACCTATGGTCAGCTGATCTCTGACAAAAGGCCAAAATCCATTAAATGGGGAAGAGAATGTTTGTTTAATAAATGGTGCTGGCAAAACTGGACATCCATTTGCAGAAAAATGAAACAAGATCTGTACCTCACACCATACACAAAAACGAATTCCAGATGGATCAAAGACTTAAATGTGAAACCTAAAACTATA
>NW_006923695.1:22515-23089 GCF_000298275.1 Orycteropus afer afer | reverse complement strand
TTTTCATCACAGCACTATTTACAATAGCCAAAAATGGCAACAACCTAGGTGTCCATCAATGGAGGAATGGATAACCAAACTATGGTACATACACACAATAGAATATTATGCAATGCTAAAGAATAATGTAGAATCTGCAAAACACCACATAATGTGGGTGAACTTGGAGGACATTTTTCAGAGTGAAATAAGTCAATCACAAAAGGACAAATATTGTATTAGTCCCTTATTGTAAAAGTTAAGGAAATGTTTATCTATAGAAGGAAATTTTCTTTGTTGGTTACCAGGGGTAGGAGGGGAGGGGAAGGAACATGGTTAGATAGATAGAGATAAGTATTGATTTGGGTGAAAAGAAGGGCCATGTACCAAATGTGAGTAACCAATATGGGAGCGTGGAGGAAGAGAAAGACATAGAGAGGTACATGAGAGGTACAGACAACAAAGATGAACCCTTTTGCACATACAGTACTGTTTTGTCAGTGAAGGCAAACATGGTTATATGGGTGGATGGATGTGGATGGACAGGCTGAACTATTAGGTATGTCTATGAAGTGGGGTGTGTATTCAAGAACAT
>NW_006923695.1:20643-21770 GCF_000298275.1 Orycteropus afer afer | reverse complement strand
AAAAAAAAGATTAGCCTTGAAATTTTGTCAAACATCTGCCAGAAGATGAAACCCTTGGGTCAGAAGGCACTCAAAATATGAATGAGGAGATCTGTCTACTCAAAGTAGAGTTGACCTTAATGACGTGAATGTAGTAAACATTTCAGGACTTCCATTTATTGCTGGGGCACAATTTAAAATGGGAAGAAACAGATGCAAATGTACATTAATAATCAGAATATGAAATGTATGAAGTAAGAAGCTAGGAAAATTTGAAGTTTTGAAAAAAAATGCCTAAAGATAAATATGCTAGGCTTTACTGAGCTGAAATGGACTAATTTTGGCCATTTTGAATCAGACAAACATATGATCTATTATGCTGATAATGACAAATTGAAGAGGAATGGCATGGCATTCTTCATTACAAAGTATGTTTCAAAATCTATCCTGAAGTACAATGGTGTCGACGATAGACTGATATCCATACAACTACAAGGAAGACCAGTTCACACTACAATTATTCAAATTTACACAACAACCAACAAAGTCAAATATGAGGAAACTGAAGATTTTTTACCAACTTTTGCAGTCTGAAATATACCAAACATGCAATAAAGATGTGTTGATTATCATTGGTGAGTGGAATGCATTAAATATGAAACAAAGAACAGTCATTATTTAAAAGGAGAAAGTTTGATAATCCATGAGAGTTCTGGTGGCATAGTGACTAAGGCTTTTGGCTTTTAACCAGATAGCTAGTGGTTCAAACTCACCAGCTACTCCTCGGAAGGCAGATTGGGCGATTTACTTCCATAGTGATATGACCTTGGAAACCCAATGAGGGGTCACCATGAGTTGGATCTGACTCAACAGCAGTAAGTTTGTTTTTTATAGCATGTTAAGATATCAAATTTACTAGTTTAGTAAATGCTAAATTTTTCTGACATTTCTGTCACCAAGCTACTTTTTTATTAGCAGATCTTCTAAAATTCTGTAATGGTGGTTTTTCATGTCTTACATAACTAGTTAATTTTACCTAACAGTGATGATAAAATGACACATAAAACAACATATACAAGTGTTTGGCTGTTAACCAAAAGGTTGGAGGTTTCAACCCACCAGCTTCTCCATAGGAGAAATATGTGCCA
>NW_006923695.1:17330-19443 GCF_000298275.1 Orycteropus afer afer | reverse complement strand
GATGTTTTAGTTT
Organism: Orycteropus afer afer; assembly: GCF_000298275.1. NCBI lineage: Eukaryota > Metazoa > Chordata > Mammalia > Tubulidentata > Orycteropodidae > Orycteropus > Orycteropus afer. The sequence goes on along the minus strand of NW_006923695.1, from coordinate 19,430 downwards.
AGGGATTTCCACCAGTCTCTATTAGACCGGTAAGCCTGGTCTTTTTTTAATTATTTTTATTTTTGTTTCAGATTCTTTCCTCACTCTATCCAAGACCTTGTTCTGTGTTCCCTTTCAGAGTAGTCAGTAGTGGTAGCCAGTCACTATTTAGTTCTTCTAGTCTAAGGGTCATGGAGCCTAGAGTTTGTGTTAGCCATGAGTCCTTCAGACTAATTGTTTCCATATGTCTGTGATTTTCTTCATTCTTTTTTTGCTCCAGATAGGGAGAGATCAATAGAAGCACCTTAGATGACCACTAAGAAGCTTTTAAGACCCCAGTTACTACTCACCAAAGTAGGATGAAGAACATTGTCTTTGTGGATTAATTTTGCCTATTGACCTTGAGGCATTCTCTCAAGGTGTTTGGTTATTGCTAAGAAATTTTCATAACTTTGTCTTCTGTATGCTCTACAAGTGAATATGTATATGGCTACACAAACTGAAAAGGAGTGGGAAGGTAAATGAGACCACAACTTCAAACTGGTATTCTATTCAAAAATACATACACATTTTGTTTTATGACATTGATTGCAACCCCTTCAATGTAACAGCACTCTTCCCACTTCCTCACTGTGTTTCTGGATAGGGTGTTCTCAAGGCAGATGTTTATGAATTATGCCATGTAATGCCTTGGACATATAATTAGAAAAATTATATACCATGTGTCTTGTCCTAAAACATTATTTTATTTGTAATTTGTAATAATTGCTGAATAACTAAATTAAATTAAAAATATATAGAGAGAGTAAATACATAATGAAAGCAAATTGGTCTTATTTTCTCCAAATTCTAATTCCTTTTCTCACTTCCCATTCTCAATAATAACAGCCAGGATCCAGGTGAGGAGAGGGAACTGAGGCATGCCCAAAGCAGTAGGGTGGGAGAGCAGGAGAAAAAGGAGTAAAAGACCCAGGAACAGGAACAGAGGAGGAATCAGCTGCAGAGATCCAGTTGAGGAAAGGGAACCCAGGTACGCCCAAAGCAGCAGAGCGAGAGAACCAGAGAGAAGAGATGAATAGGCCTGGGGACCAAGAAGGACGGTAGTGAGGCACTGAGATCCAGATGAGGAGAGGGAACCCAGGCATACCCAATGCATCAGGGTGGGAGAACCAGAGAGTGGAGACGAATAAGCCCAGGGACTGGTACCGACGGGAATGAGCTGTAGGGATCTAGGTGAAGAAAGGGAACCCAGGCATGCCCAAAGCAGCAGGGCAGGAGAACCGGAGGGTGGGAGAGTGGGAGAAAGGGGAGTAAAAGGCCCAGGAACCAGGACAGAGGAGGAGTCAGCCACAGGATCCAGGTGAGTAGAGAGAACCCAGATATGCCCAAAGCAGCAGGGTGTGTGAACCAGAGAGTGGAGATGAATAGGCCCAGGGACCAAGACTGATTGCAGTAAGCTACAGAGATCCAGGTGAGTTGAGGAAACCCAGGCACACCCAAAGCATCAGGCTGGGAGAACCAGAGAGCAGAGATGAATAGGCCCGGGGACTGGGACAGACAGGAGTGAGCTGCAGGAATCCAGGTGAGGAGAGGGAACCTAGGCATGCCCAAAGCAGCAGAACGGGAGAACCAGAGGGTGGGAGAGTGGGAGAAAGGGGAGTAAAAGGCCTAGGAACTGGGACAGTGGAGGAGTCAGCCATAGGATACTGGTGAGTAGAGGAAACCCAGGCATACCCAAAGCAGCAGGATGGGAGAAATGGAGAGCAGAGATGAATAGGCCCGAGGACAAGGACTGATGAAAGTGAGCCACAGAGATCCAGGTGAGGAGAGGGAACCCAGGCATGCCCAAAGCAGCAGGGTGGGAGAGCAGGAGAAAGGGGATGAAAAGGCCCAGGAACTGGGACAGAGGAGGTGTCAGACACAGTGACCCAGGTAAGAATAGTAGGAGAGCTTTCCAACAGGGAGACAAACTTATCTGTCGGTTTGTCCTACTATGGTGATGTGTTGATGTGAGTTTTGAGGTTGAGCCACTGGTGTTTCAAACCCAGAAATATGCACATGGTGCACAGGTATCAGCCCTGCTTACAGACTGAGACAGACTAGGAAGAAGGAAGAGGCCAT
>NW_006923695.1:14712-15220 GCF_000298275.1 Orycteropus afer afer | reverse complement strand
ATGTCTCCTTGAGGGCAATGGTGTACCTGACACAAGCCATGATATTTCCAGTTGCCTCGTATGCATGTGAGAGCTGGACAATGAATAAGGAAGACCAAAGAAGAGTTGATTCTTTTGAGTTGTGGTGCTGGCAAATAATGCTGAAAGTACCATGGACTGCTAAAAGAACTAACAGATCTGTCCTGGAGGAAGTGCACTAGAAATGCTCCTTGGAAGTGAGAATGGCCAGCCTTCATTTCACCTACTTTGGTTATGTTGTCAGACGGGACCATTCCCTGGAGAAGGATGGCATTCTTGATAAGGTGGAGGGTCAACGAATAAGGGGAAGGCTTTCAACGAGATGGATTGTCATGGTGGCTGCGATGATGGGCTCAAGCATAGTGAGGATCATGGAGCTGTCATAGGTTCGGGCATTGTTTCGTTCTGCTGTTCATGGGGTTGCTCTGAGTCCGAAATGACTCGATGGCACCTAACAACAACAACAGCATCTATTATTTGTTTAGCCCCA
>NW_006923695.1:10343-14222 GCF_000298275.1 Orycteropus afer afer | reverse complement strand
TCCATTGTAAATATCTTCTCATGCTGTACGTTCTCCTACACCAAGTTGTCCCACCACTTTTTCCAACATAATTTCATACCTATCTATGACATTATCAATCATGTGGAAATTTTTTCTGTGTCTTCAATACTCATTTATACCTTATATCTTAAATGCACTTGCTTTAGAATTTGTTATTACTACTTTTTTCCTGATCATTGTCTTCTTTACCTGATGCCTACTATAATTTTGCTTCATTTATTTCATAGCATGTATATTTCATTGAAGTTATATAAAACTGTTTTTATTTATCTATTATTTGTATTTAATTATTATGTGCTTACAGCCTTAATCACTGTGACATGAAGTTGGGCAGTTTGTTCATCAAAGTATTCAGAGTAACTAGAACAGTGTTAGAACCAAGGATGATTGATCCTATACGAAGAGTTGTTAAAATATTGTAGATTTCATTTCAGTTAGGTTACAGTGCAGTCAAATAAGCAACAAAAATCCCAGAACTGAAGTAATCTAAAACAATTAGTGTTACTTTATCATGCTTGCTTACATAGCCATTTCTGACAAGCTATAGATAGTGTCCCATCTTCTCATTCCAAAATCCTTCAGCTATTAATAAATATTTCAATCTGGCAATATTTTTCAACACTGCCTCCTCCAATTAATTTTAACTAGTCAGATAGTGCACGTGAACACAAGATAGTAAATAGTAAAACACTATTTGATAATAAGAAAGAAACTTAAAAACATTTGGCAACAGAGCACAATAATTAGGACAGTTAATATTACTAATTGAAAGAAGATAGTATTACCTGAGGCATAGCCCTAATGGGATGTACAGTAGTATAAGGAAAGACATTGCCAGACTTATCAGCAAATTTCTGTCAGATAAAATGCCAAAGTAAGCTGTACCTGATACACAAAATTTTATTAGCATTTCTATTAATCTATATCCCTTACAGGAAAATAGATTTTCCTCCCCTTGTGATCTGCTGCTACTTGAATGTGCAGAACTAGGCTAGAGAAATAGACAATGGATTATGTGTCTATTGTCCTGCTGGCATGGGCATATTTTCATTAACCTACCTTATTATTGTCTCTCTCCCCAAATAGTGTGCAGTCATGGCATAAAACATTGGGTTTTATATTGTGAAGTGCAGAACTAAGTTTCCAGATCTATATCTTCTAACATTATCATGTTCATAAAGAATTTCTGTTATTATATCCACCTACTGGCTTACAAAAGGTGGCAGTCATTCATTGATTATTTCATTTAGACATATGTGTTATTGCACAACTTCTTTTAGAGAAATTGCAAAACTATATTAAATTTTCTCCATAACCCCTCTGTCAATTTGTCACATTTTGCTGACTTGCTTGTTGCTGTGATTCTGGAAGCTATGCTACAAGTACTTAAATTACCAGCAAGGCCACATATAAACAACAGGTTTCAGCAGAATTTCCAGACTAAGATAAATTTTTTGTTACTACCAAAAATTAACCAAAGAACACCTTATGAATTATAACAAAACATTTTTGTGCTTACTTGCTTTGGACACATCACTAGGTGGGATCAGTTGCTGGAGGAAAACATGTATAGTGACATATAGGGCCAATGAGGGCAAAGGTATCCCTCAGTAAGATGATATTGCACAGTAGAATCAATAATGGACTTGAACATGCTTATGACTATGAGGTTGATACAAGCCTGTCAATGCTTCATTCCGTTGTACATAAAATCACCATGAGCCAAAGTAGATTCAAAGCCATCTGCCTGTCTGTCTGTCTATCTATGTATCTATCTATCTACTAGATTTTCTTCTTTCTGTGGATCTATTTGTTGTAGGATAAAGATTATAAAAATGCCTGCCTTCATAAAAATAAGTACTTTTTATTGTGGTCTAGTTTTACAAGGTTAAATATAGGGCAGATAAGCAAAGATCTCTGAGGCTGAGTCCGTTTTGAGAACTGTCCTAATTATAATGATGATGTCGATCAATGCTCATTCGGATGGAATTAATTTAATCTAAGTTGCAGTGTAATTAAGTTCCTTGTCAGTACCTATTGAGATTATGGAAATGTTACATTCTCATAATAAAAATTGTATAATGGAATCAGGTAACATTAGCATTAAAACTAAAAAAGTAATAGTGAATATGCATTGAAAATTCTGGAAATTAACCCTACCTAGCGTTTTCATAAAAATATGAATTTTGGGGGGGTTAAATACTTTTAATTAAGCAAGATATATCTGAATTTTAGTTATTTGTGTTCTTAATGCTTCATCTTGATATAAAATTAAAATTTTTTAACTCTGTTGCAAAGAAGATATATGTTTTTTCACCTAGATAAGTATGTTTAATCTGTATTTTTTAATAAAATAATATTTAATTCTATGACTTTACATTTAAGTTTCTTCTTAAGTTCTTTACATTAGAGAGAACTGTAAAATTAACTTTAAATTTCATCATTTCAATTTGGGCATAGGAAATGAATAAATTATCCTTTTGGAAGAAAACGTCTTTCATTTTTCCCTCTTATCTCTGTCAACACATTTTTTATAAATACATAATTTATCAAATGTCTTGTGATTATTGTTCCTATAAACATATTTATATACATGTTTTTAAATGCACACCTGTTTTACCTTAAAAGATTTTCAGAATTTATCTAAAATTCTAGTCTTATTTCTATATGAGTCATATAAGATTAGCCTCTTAGGTTAAATGTATATGGAAAGTCACAAATATTTAGTTTCATTGGTTCTAAAAAGAATTAAATGTGTCTTAATGAAAAAAAGGAGTTGTTTTTTGTCTTGAAGTCATAAACATCTTTATGTTAAATATGAGATGTTTTCTGTGGTACCATTAAACCCTGCTTTTCTTAGTCTTAACCAATGCTGTTATTGTTGTTGGATGCCGTCAAGTTGGCTCCAACTCTTAGTGACGCTATGTAGAACAGAATGAAGCAATGCCCACTCTTGCACCATCCTCATATTCCTTGCTATCCTTGATCCCATCTTTGCAGCCACTATGTCATTCTGTCTCATTGAGGGTCTTTCCCGTTTTTGCTGGTCCTCCACTTTACCAGCATGATATCTTTTTCCAGGGAAAGGTCCCTTCTGACAACATGACCAAAGTAGGTAAGACAGCCTGGTCATTATTGCTTCCAAGGAGCATTCCAGCTACATTTCATCCAGGAAAAATTTGTTCCTTCTTTTGACATGGCATGGTATTTTCAGTAATCTTCACAAATATAATTCAAAGTAAGCAACTCTTCTTCAGTCTTCTGTTTTCATTGTCCAGCTTTCACATGCATATAAGGCAATTGAAATTACCATCACTTGAGTTATATAACCAATAGTAATTTCCGTTAATTCATTCATTTGCTCAACAAATATATATTTATAATTGAGGCAGTGCTTTCAGTCATGAGTTTTATAAATGAACAAAACAACAAAATGTATCCTAGTTTTATAATGTCTATATTCTAGTAGATGGACAAGAGCAAAAATGACTAAATATAACATAAGTGATTATAATGGAGTACATTATTTGTATGTAAAAAGCACAGACTATAAAGATTCTGGAGATTACATTGACATTTTAAATAGTATTTCAAGGGTCTGCTTCACTTAGTGAAGATGACACTTAAACAAAAACTTGAATTTAGAATTAATTTGCCACAGTATGTGTAGGGTAAATAACTCCAAGCTTAGAAAGCAGTCAGTGTATAATTTTAAGGCAAGAGAGGATTTGAACAGAAGACTGTGCAAAGGGAGAATGAAGCAATAACAGTGGATAATGAATAAAACTGAAAACAGGTGACATTATGTAAAACCTTGTTAAACATTTTAATTATATGTACTTCTAACCTGTGTAATGT
>NW_006923695.1:8060-9153 GCF_000298275.1 Orycteropus afer afer | reverse complement strand
AATGAGGATAAATGATTTTTCAATTAAGAAAGAATAATAAATCTACCACTACTAGCCTGTGGCAGATGATAACTAAATATGGAAGTCCCATAGGTCTAGTCTATGAGCCTGAGCTGAGAGAATCTTAATACGTGGTTTTTAGCTATTGGATTTGTAGCTTGAAGTTCCTACAAAACTTTAAGAATTTCCTCTTTCTGCAAATAAAGGACAAATATGTCACCGATAATTAACCAAAACAATAAAATTATACATAATGTAATGGTTTTAATGAAAAACCAAACTAAACTCACTGCCATCAAATTAATTCCAACTCGTGGCTACTCCCTTTGGCTTTCCAAGGTATAAATCTTTATGGAAGTAGATTGCCCAGTCTTCCTTCTGCAGAGAGGCTGGTGGGTTTGAACTGCCAACTTCTGGTAAGCAGTCAAATGCCTTAGGCACTACAACACCAGAGCTACTTATTCTAATGAAGGTCTTTAATATCTTGCAACCACTTACCATTGTCTATGGCCACTTTGAAATATTTCCTAAAAAAATGTTTGTGATTACTTTGTTTAAAATAGTTTGCTTTATAAATAAAATTAGACATATTTCTTGATAATTTTACTATAATTTTCTTAAGAATATTTTAAATTTTAGAAAGAGATCTGAACATTTAGGTAAGGTAAAATATGTTAAAAGATTTTATTAAATGAACAGTGATTAAGAAAGTGAAATTAACTTTTGAATCATCTGAATTTGTTTAGAATATTTACCCTTTTCTTAACCCATGGAATATATATTTCCCAACAAAATTTTCAGTTTCTCAGGTTTCTTAGGAAGCAAGATCCCAGTTGTAGTAAATTCTTCTGCCTGATTTGGATCTGTATAACTGCATGAATCTGAAGAACTGAGCCCCACCCTATCAATTCTACAACCAGAATCAAGTTGGGACAGATGTTTTCCATGTAATTATAACAAAATGCATATTATTTCCATTTTTTACCCTTGATTTCAGTATGCTTTCCACTACTTCAAAGTAGAAAATAATTTGGCCATGAATGGGTTAATTTGGAAAACATGGTTATTTATTGTCTTTTTTTTTTTTTTTTTA
>NW_006923695.1:6448-7410 GCF_000298275.1 Orycteropus afer afer | reverse complement strand
TATGCCAACTGAGTTTGATGTCCCCTGTGACCATTGTTCTGAGCCCACAAGTCCAACAACTCACTCCCTCAAGGTAGCTGGCTGTGGCCAAGAAGCCACTACAACCTAGCCCCTTGTCAGCTTTACTATACACCTGGCCATCCTTACAGTACATACAAATATGCATGTAGAAATACCATTTGCCAACACAGACTTGAGCACCCTCTCCCCTGCCTAAACACACCTGATGATTCAGCCTATCCACCCACAAATCCACCCATAGATCAATTTTTACCATCAGTGATAACACAGCACTATACATGCAAAGGGTTTGTCTTTGTTTTCTATAACTCACGTGTACTTCACTGTGTCTTCATCTTCTCAGTGCCATGATGTTAATCACTCACTTTTGGTACATCACCCTTCTCTTCTCTCAAATCAATACTTGTCTCTACCAATTTAGAAGTATTTCTTCCCCTCCCCTCCTGTCCCTGGTAAACAACAAAGAAAATTTCCTTCCATATGTAAACCTTTCCTTGACTTTGTACAGTAGTGAAATAATAAAATATTTGTTCTTCTGTAGTTGACTTATTTCAATCAGCATAATGCCATCCAAGTTCATCTATGTTATGCAGTGTCTCACAGATTCTACATTATTCTTTAGTGTTGCATAATCTTCCATTTTGTATATGTACCATAGTTTACTTATCCACTCTTCTGTTGTTGGGCACTTAGGTTTTTTCCATCTCTTTGCTATTATGAATAGTTTTGAGAGGAAGATGGATGGGCAAGTATCTGTACTTGTCCTGGCTCTCACTTCTTTAGTATGTTGTTGTTGTTATGTGCTGTCAAGTAAGCCCTGGCTCATAATGACCCCACCTTGGTTTTCTGAGGTGTTATCACTACAGAAGTAGATTACCCAACCTTCCTTCTGAGAAGTGGCTGGTGGGTTTGAACTGCTAGCTTTCTGGCTAGCAGTCAAG
>NW_006923695.1:5586-6238 GCF_000298275.1 Orycteropus afer afer | reverse complement strand
TATGTCCTCACTGAATAATTTTCCCAATCTGTAGGTTCTCTTTTTACTCTTTTGGATAAGTCTTTGAAACACATATGGATTTAATTTTTAGAAGGTCCTAAACCAGATGATTAGATCTGGTTTAATGCAAGCCCCCTCGAGCCAAGAAAGGGAGGGAGCAGGAGAGACCAGGGACCTCTAGAGTAGCAGGATATCCAGGTAAAAAGGGGTAGGAGGCAAGGCTAGGCCCACAAGGCCGTTAGAGCCAGGAAAGGGAGGGAGTGTCCAGGGACCACAGAGTGGCAGGTTCTAGGTAGCAACTGGGTAAGGGCAGGGCAGAGAAGTTTCCAACAGCTAAGGGAGAAAAACTTGTCTGTCAGTTTGTCATCTTGTGGGGCTTGTACATTGCTGTGAGGCTTGAGGCTGTGCCACTGTTTTTTTCAGACACCAACAGAGTTGCACATGGTGCACAGGTTTCAACACAGCTTACAGACTAAGACAGACTAGGAAGAAGAAGGAGACCATCCACTTGTCAAAAATTGGCCATGGAAAACCTTATGAATAGCAGAGAGACACTGTCTGATACATTACTGGGCAACTTTATGAATAGCTTGGAAACACTGTCTGACACAGTGCAGGAAGAGGAGCCCCTTGGGCCGAAAGGCACTCAAAA
>NW_006923695.1:3827-5399 GCF_000298275.1 Orycteropus afer afer | reverse complement strand
ACACTGTCTCATACATTACTGGGCAACTTTATGAATAGCTTGGAAACACTGTCTGACACAGTGCAGGAAGAGGAGCCCCTTGGGCCGAAAGGCACTCAAAATAGGAGGAGAAAGAGCTGTCTCATCAGAGTAGAACCAACCTTAATGATATGGATAAAGTAAGTCTTTCAGGACCTCCATGTGCTGATATTGCATAACTCAAATTGAGGAGAACCAGCTGCAAATATCCATTAAAAATTGGAAAATGGAATGTATGGAATATGAATTTAGGAAAATTGGAAGTTGTCAAAAATGAAATGGAATGCATAAAGATTGACATCCTAGGCATTAGTGTGCTGAAATGGATGGGTTTTGGGCATTTTGAATCAGACAACTATATGATCTACTATACTGGGAATGACAAATTGAAGAGGAATGGCATGGCATTCATCATCACAAAGGATGTTTTAAGATTTTTCCTGAAGTATAATGTTGTGAGTGATAGGATAATATTCATACACCTACAAGGAAGACCTATTAATACTACTACTATTCAAATTTAAGCACAACCACCGAAGCCAAAGATGAGATTTTTATCAACTTCTGCAGTCTGAAATTGACTGAACATACAATCAAGATGTGTTAATTATCACTGGTGACTGGAATGCAAAAGTTGAAACAAAGAAGAATCACCAGTTGTTGGATAATTTGGCCTTGGTGACAAAAATAATGCTGAAAATCTCATGATAATCTCATCAATGAGATAAATCTCATTGATCTCGAGACCAATGACTTAATCATTACGAATACCATTTTTCAACAACACAAATTTGGCTATACACGTGGACTTCACCACATGGCTTACACAGGAGTCAGACTGACTACACCTATGGCAAGAGGAGATGGAAATGCTCAATATCTTCAACCAAAACAAGGCCAGGGACTGATTGTACAACATACCATCAACTGCTCATATGCAAGTTCAACTTGAAATGAAAACAATTAAAACAAGTCCACAAGAGTCAAAATATGACCTTGAATATATCCCTCCTGAATTTAGAGAGCATCTAAAGAATAGATATGATGTATTGAAGACCAGTGACCAAAAACCAGAAGAATTGTGGGATGACATCAAGAGCATCATTCATGAAGAAAACAAGAGGTCATTAAAAATTCGAGAAAGAAAGAAAAGACCAAAACAGATGTGAGAAGACTCTGAAACTTGGCCTTGAGGGAAGAATAGCTAAAGCCAATGGAAGAAATGACAAGATGAAGGAACTGAACACAAGATTTCAAATAGCACCTCAAGTAGACAAATCCACTTACTATAACAACGTGTGAAAAGACTTGGGGTTAAAAAACCCAAAAGGGCAGAATATGCTTGGAATTTCTCAAGCTGAAAGAACTGAGGAAAATATTTAACCTCAAGTTTTAATATTGAAAGACTCCATGAGAAAAATATTGAATGATGCAGGAAGCATCAAAAGAAGATGGAAGTAGTACACAGTCACTGTACCCAAAAGAACTGGTCAATCTTCATCCAGTTCACGAGGTGGCATATGTTCAAGAACCAATGGTACTGAAGGAAGAAGT
>NW_006923695.1:0-507 GCF_000298275.1 Orycteropus afer afer | reverse complement strand
TTTTAATTGTACAGGTCTTTTGTATCCCTGGAAAGATTTAATCCTAAATATTTAATTTTTTGGTAGCTAATGTAAATGCTATTGATTTCCTTATTTCCTTTTCTGAGTTTTCTTTGTTGGTGTAGAGAAATCCAACTATTTTTTTTTTTTTAAATTGATCTTGTATACTGTCACTATGCTAAATCTCTCTGTTAGTTCCAGTAGTTTTCCTGCTGAGTCTTTTGTATAGGATCATACCATCAGCAAACAGGATAGTTTTACTTCTCCCATAACAATTTGGATGGCTTTGATTTCCCCTTTTTTGCCTTATTGCCTTGGCTAGGACTTCCAGTACAATGTTGAATAGAAGTCCAGATAGAGGGCATTCTTTTCTAGTTCCCTTTTACAGCATGAATGGTTTCAGTCATTCTTCATTGAGAATAATGTTGGTTGTTGGTTTTCCATATGTGACCCTTAGTATGTTGAGGCAGTTCCTTTCTATTCTTATTTTCCAGAGAGCTATTGTTA
>NW_006923694.1:20866-22449 GCF_000298275.1 Orycteropus afer afer | reverse complement strand
GTAGCTGGACTATATGAAGAAGAACATGACATCAGGATTGGATGCAGGCTTATTGACAACCTGTGATACACAGACAACACAAATTTACTTGATGAAAGTAAGGATGACTTAGAGCATTTACTGATGAAAATTAAAGACTACAGTCTACCGTATGGATTACACCTCAATATAAAGAAAACAAAAATCACAACTGGACCAATAAGCAGCAGCATGATAGATGGAGAAAAGATTGAAGTTGTCAAAGACTTCATATTACTTGGTTCTATAATCAACACCAGTGGAAGAGGCAGTCAAGACATCAAAATGTGTATTGCATTGGGAAAATCTGCTTCAAAATACCTCTTTCTAGTGCTGAAGAGCAAAGATATCCCACTGAATTCTAGGATGTGCCTAACCCAAGTCATAGTATTTTCAATTGCCTCATATGCATGTGAGAGCTGGACAATTAATAAGGAAGATTGAAGAAGAGTTGATACTTTTGAGTTGTGGTGTTGGCAAAGAGTGTTGAAAGTACTGTGGCCTGCCAAAAGGACTAACAAAATTTATCATGGAAGAAGTGCAGCCAGAATGTTCCTTGGAAGTGTGAATGGCCAGACTTCATCTCACCTACTTTGGCAATGTTGTCAGAAAATATTTGTCAGAATGGACTGTGGTCCATTCTCTGGAGAAGGATGTCATGTTTGGTAAAGTGAAGAACCAATGAAAGAGGGGAAGGCCCTCAATGAGATGGATAGACACGATGGCTGTTGCAATGGGCTCAAGTATAGTAGGGATAGTGAGGCTGTCACAGGACCAGCCAGTGTTTTGTTCTGTTGTACATACGGCCACAATGAGTTAGAGACAACTTGATGGCATGTAACAACAACAACAGTCTTCAAAGAAACATCTTTGGTCTTCAGCACTTTAAAGACATCTTTTGCAATAGATTTGCCCAGTGCAGTATGTGATCTGATTTTTTGACTGCTGCTTCCATTGGTGTTGATTGTGAAAACAATTTCAAACTTTGACAACTTCAATCTTTTCTCTATTTATCATGATGCTGCTCATTGATACAATTGTGAGGATTTTCATTTTCTTCATGTTGATGTGTAATGCATCCTTCAGACTGTATTGTTTAATCTTCATCAGTAAGTGGTTCAAGTCATCTTTACTTTAGGCAAGTAAGGTTGTGTTATATGCATATCACAGGTTATTAATGAGTCTTCCTCCAATTCTGATGCTGTGTTCTTCATATAATATTGTTCTCTCATTTTTTTCTCAGGACACAGATTGAATAAGTATGGCAAATGAGACAAGACAGCATATTCCCTTCCTCATTTTAAACTATGCAGTATGCCTTTGTTCTGTTCAAACAGCAGCCTCCTAGTCTATGCATAGGTTCCTGATGAGCACAATCAAGTGTTCTGGAATTCCCATTCTTCTCAATGTTATCCATAATTTGTTATGATGGACAAAATTCTATGCTTTAAAATAGTCAATGAAACACAAGTAAACATCTTTCTGGTATTTTTGCTTTCAGCCAAGATCCATCTGACATCAGCAGTGATATCCCTCATTCCACATCCTCTTCTAAATGCAGCTTA
>NW_006923694.1:20134-20719 GCF_000298275.1 Orycteropus afer afer | reverse complement strand
CATCTTTCTTTGGAATGGGTATAGATGTAGATCTTGTCCAGTCAGCTAGCCAGGTCACCATCCTCCAAATTTCTTGGCATGGACAAGTAAGTGCCCGTAGTGTGGCATCCATTTGTTGAAACATCTCAATGGGTATTCTGTCAATTTCTGGAATCTTGTTTATTATAGCCATTTCCTTCAATGAAGCTTTGACTTCTTCCTTCAATACCATTGGTTCTTGAACTTTTGCCACCTCCTGAAATAGATGAGCATTGATATATATATTTTTTAGTACAATGACTCTGTGTATTTCTTTCATCTCCTATTGACATTTCTCGTATCATTCAGTATTTTGTCTATAGAATATTTCAGTATTGCAAATTGAGACTTGTATTTTTATTTTTATTTTTTTAGATATTTCAGCTTAAGAAATGCTGAATGTGTTATTCCCTTTGGTTTTCTAACTCCAGGTATTTGCACATTTCATTATAATAATTGACTTTGTCTTCCTGGACTGTTCTTTGAAATGTTCTGTTCAGCTCTTTTATCTTGTCATTTCTTCCATTTATTTTAGCCACTCTAATTTCAAGAACGATTATCAGAATC
>NW_006923694.1:18440-19544 GCF_000298275.1 Orycteropus afer afer | reverse complement strand
TCAAGTGCCTTAGGCACTATGCTACCAGGGCTCCCTCCACAGATGTAGTAGATCTGAATCCTGGGTACTCCTTTTGGGGAGGTCCATGTGTGTAGCTGCCATTTGTTGTTGTTGTTGTTAGGTGCTGCTGAGTCAGCCCTGACTCTTAGCGACCTCTCCTTGGGTTTCTGAGGCACTATCACTACAGAAGTAGATTGGTCAACATTCCTTCTGAGGAGTGCCTGGTGGGTTTGGACTGCCAGCCTTCTGGTTGGCAGTCAAGTGCCTTAGGCACTATGCTACCAGAGGTCCTATAGCTGCCATTTGTGTTGGTGAAAAAAGATATTTGCAATGAATAAATCTTTGATCTTCCAAAATTTTATCATGTGATCTCCAGTTTTGTTTATATCACCACAGCCCTTTATTCCAACCACTGGTGATTTTTCTTTCTTTCCAAATTTCACATTCCAATCACCAAAACAAGGAAAACCCAAACTCACTGCCATTGAGTTGGTTCAGATATATAGCAACCCCCACTGGGTTTCATAGGTGGTAACTCTTTATGGAAATAGATTGCCCAGTCTTCCTTTTGCAGAGTAGTTCATGGTCTTGACTGCCAACCTTCTCATTAGCAGTCAAATTCCTTAGTAACTGTGCCATCAAAGCTCCTTTTTCAATCACCAGTAACAATCAATACACCTTGAGTGCACTTTTGGTCAATTTAAGAATGCAGAAGTTGGTAAAAATCCTCCAGTTCTTCATCTTTGGCTTTGGTGGTTGTTGCATAAATTTGTATTGTTGTTGGTCTTTGTAGGCTTATTTATATTATTCTACCACTGACAGCTTTGTTCTTCAGGATGGATCTTGAAACTTTTTTGTGATGATGAATGCCACACCATACCTATTCAATTTGTCATTCCAAGCATAGTAGATTGTATGGTTGTTATAATTCAAAATGGCCAAAACTAGTTCTTTTAAAGTCACTAATGACTAGGATATTGATCTTTATGTATTCACTTTCATTTTTGACAACTTCCAATTTTCCTAGCTTCATATTTTGTACATGCCATGTTTAGTTATTAATGGGTTTTTGCAGCTGTTTCTTCCTTACACAAAGTAGAACTT
>NW_006923694.1:15215-17608 GCF_000298275.1 Orycteropus afer afer | reverse complement strand
TTAACATTTTATTATTAAAGGGTGTTGGATTTTTTCATTGCCTTTTCTGTCTTGAACATGGTGATAATATGTTTTGTTCCCTTTAACTTGTATATGCACAAAAATTACTTCAGAAATACATAGCTATTGCTGTTGTGTGCCGTTGAGTCGGCCCAAACTCGTAGCAACCCTTCCTTGGGTTTCCGAGGCAGTATCTCTATGGAAGTAGATTGCCCAACCTTCCTTCCTCTAGACAAATTATTTTAAATGTTCTAAACATCAACTGACTATATCACATCTACATGCATGTTTATATATTTTTAGTTGTTCCTAGATGCTATTGAGTTAAATCTGACTCCCAGTGACCACATGAGAAACAAACCTGTTACACACAGTTTTGTTTCTTGCAATCTTAACAGAAGCAGATCATCAGGTCTTTCTCTGGATGAGCTGTTTAGTGGGTTAGAATCTCTATCTATTGATTAGCAGGTTTGCATGTAACTATTGCATCACTAAAGCTGCTTACATGTATATGTAGACATGCATATATCTGATTCTGTTGTTATGTGCTGTCAAGTCAGCCTTGACTCATAGTGACCAATCCTTGGGTTTCCAAGGTTGTATCACTACAGAAGTAGATTGCCCAACCTTCCTTCTGAGGAGTGATTGGTGAGTTTGAACCACCAGTCTTCTGGGTAGCAATCAAGTGCCTTAAGCACAATGCTACCAGAGCTCGTTGTGTATCTTTAGCTATGTATAAATAAAGAGCTGGGGTGCCTAAGGAATTTAACTGCTAACTAGAAGATTGGTGGTTCGAACCCACCAGCCACTCTGTAGAATGAAGATGGGGCAATCTGCTTCTGGAAAGATTTACTGCCTCAGAACTCAGAAACACAATGAGGTTTACTGTGAACTGGAATTGACTCAATGACAGTATGTTTGATTTTTATGGTATTTGTAAATGGATAGTTGATAAATAGATAGATATAAACAACCAAATCCACTGACACTGAGTTGATTTTGATTCACAGTGATCCTATAGGAAAAAGTAGAACTGCCCCATAGGGTTTCCAAGTTTGTAAATCTGTGGAACCATATTGCCTCTTCTTTCTCCCACAGAGAGGCTGGTGGGTTGAAAACATGATGTTTTGGTTAACAGAATAATGCCTTAACCACTGTGCCACCAGAGCTCCTTTGTGTATGTCAGTATGTATGTATCTATATACATGTTGTTGTTGTTAGGTTTCATTGAGTCAGTTTTGACTCATAGTGACCCTATGTATAATAGACAAAACACTACCATACACACAATCATCGGCATGCTTGAGTCCATAGTCATAGCCACGGTGTCAATCCATTGCATTGAGGATCTGCCTTTTTTCACTGACCCTTCACTTTACCAAGCATGATATATCCTTCTGCAAGGAGTAGAAATTTCTGGCAAATAACCAAAATACAAGGAACACAATCTAGCCATTCTCACTTCTTAAGAGCATTCCAGCTTTACTTCCTACAGAACAAATTTATTTCTTCTTGTGGTAGTCTATGGTGCATTCAGTACTAATTTCCAGCACCTCAACTCAAATACATGAATTCTTCTGCCATTTTCTTTATTCATTTGCAGCTCTTACATGCATATGAGGCTACCAAAAATAAGAAGATTTGGGTAGGGCATACTTTAGTCATCAAAGTAGCATTTTTGTTCTTTGACACTTTGATGAAGTCTTTTACAGCAGATTTCAAAAATCCAATATGCTTGTCGGCCCCAGGGTTACAGGTGAGGAGAGACAACTCACGGACGCCTGAAGTAGCAAGCGGGAAAAGTAGGAGAAAGGGGATAAAAAGCCAGGAACCCGGACAAAAGAGCAGTCAGCCCCAAGGTTACAGGTGAGGAGAAACAGATCAGGGATGCCCAAAGTAGCACAGGAAGAGCAGGAGAAAGGGGATTAAAAGCCAGGAAGCCAGAGAGAAGCACAATCAGCCAAAGGGATTACTTGAGGAGAGGAAACTCAGGCCCACCCAGAGTACCAAGCTGGAAGAGCAGGAGAAAGGGGATAAAAGCCAGGAACCTGGACAGAAGAACAGTCAGCCCTAGGGATACAGGTGAGGAGAGACAACTCCGTGATGCCCAAAGAAGCAGGAGAAAGGGAATTAAAACCCAGGAAGCCAGAGAGAAGAGCAATCAGCCAAAGGGATTAGTTAAGGAGAGGAAACTCAGGCCCGCCCAAAGAAGCAGGACAGGAGAGCAGGAGAAAGGGGATAAAAGCCCGGATCCCGGAGAGAGAAGCAGTCAGCCCCAGGAACAACTCAGGGATGCACAAAACAGCAGGGCAGAAGAGCAGGAGAAAGGGGATTAAAAGCCAGGAAGCCAGACAGAGGTACAGTCAGCCACAGGGACCCAGTTGGGCATGATA
>NW_006923694.1:13387-13938 GCF_000298275.1 Orycteropus afer afer | reverse complement strand
AAAGCCAGATGAACTATGGGAAGATATCAAGAACATTATCCATGAAGAAAGCAAGAGATCACTAAAAAGACAAGAAAAGAAGAGAAGACCAAAGTAGATGACAAAAGAGACTCTGAACCTTGTCCTTGATCAGAGAATAGCTACAGCAAATGGAAGAAAGGAAAAGGAAAAAGGGCTGAACAGAAGATTTCAAGGAGCAGCTCAAGTAGACAAAGCCAATTACTATAATGAAATGTGCAAAGACCTGGATTCTGAAAACCAAAAGGAAAGAACAAGCTCGGCATTTCTGAAACTGAAAGAACTGAAGAAAAAATTTAAGCCTCGAGTTGCAATATTGAGAGATTCTATAGGCAAAATAGTGAAAGATGCAGGAAACATCAAGAGAAGATGGCAAGAATACACAGAGTCACTGTATCAAAAAGAACTGATCGATCTTCATCCATTTCAGGAAGTGGGATATGATCTAGAACCAATGGTGATGAAGGAAGAAGTCAAAGCTGCAATGAAAGAACTGGCAAAGAACAAGGCTCTGGGAATTGATGGCATACCGA
>NW_006923694.1:8166-8724 GCF_000298275.1 Orycteropus afer afer | reverse complement strand
TGACTGTACCTCTGTCTGGCTTCCTGGCTTTTAATCCCCTTTCTCTTGCTCTTCTGGCCTTCTGCTTTGGGCGTCCCTGAGTTGTCCCTGGGGCATTATATGTATATAATGCTCCTTAGAAGTGAGAATGGCTAGATTTTGTTCCTTGTGTTTTGGTCATTTTGTCAGAAATATATATATATGTATGTATGTAAGTATGTGTGTATATAAAGGAGCTCTGGTGACTCAATGGGTGGAGAAGTATACTCTGAATGCTCTTTCAAAGAGAGGATGGAGAGCCTTCATCTCATATACTTAGGACATCTTATCAAGAAGGACCAGTGCCTGGAGAATGATATCATCTTTGTTAAAGGAAAGGGTCAGCAAAAAGAAGTGGACCCTCAATGAAATGGATTGACACAGTGTCTGCAACAAAAAGCTCAAATATAACAGCAATTGTGCGTGTGACAAAGGATTGGGAGGTGTTTTTTTCCTGTTGTACACAGGGTCATTAAGAGTCAGAAGTGACTCAATGACACCTAACAACCTAATAACTGCAGTTCCTAGATGGTGCAAATG
>NW_006923694.1:4772-5712 GCF_000298275.1 Orycteropus afer afer | reverse complement strand
ATATATATATATATACACACACACACACACACACACACACACACATACACACACACACATTTGTAAATTTGAGAATGAGGAATAAAACTCAATTTATTAGAGTGGACATTCAAAGACTCATTTACTGTCTCAAGCAAGGCCACTTATCCTCGTTGCAGTTTATAGGGAGAAAATAGATTTTTGATCACAGTAGTAGTTGCTCCCTACTGGCTAGTAAAGGGGTCAAAAGTGATAATCTGTACATCTTAACTTTTATTAAAGTCCTTTGTATTTGGTATTAACTAGAGAAGATGGCATCCCGGTGTAATAGCAATTCGTGATTTCCCCCAATCTGCCTTGGACTTTCTCTATATTATTTTTAATCACCCTTTACAAACCAATGTTTTTGTTTTTCTTTTACTATATTGTATTTTTTACCAAGTTCAAAGTCAGTGTTTGTCAAATAACTTCTGGAAGCATCAGCAGAAAAGAGAAAGTATGTGTTAATTGCTTTATATGCAGAATATATCCTAAATCCCTGCACAAAGCTACTAATTTCCTAACACATGGGAGGTGAGATAACATTTTTCAGCTTCCTGAACAGATTGCAATTTGTAGCATCTTCTGCCTTTTCCTAAATTTTCTGTAATGGTAAATCATATTTCAGTTTGCTCTCTAATATTGCAAGAAGGGCAAGAACAAAATCATTTGCACCTGAGTCCTTTCCTATTTGTAACAACCCCATGTCTGTCAGAGCACCCCTGTGCTCCACAGGGTTTTCAATGGCTAATTTATTGGAGGTAGGTTACCAAATTTATCTTCTCAGTTGGCTCTGGGTAGATGTGGACTATCAGATTTTTGGATAGAAATCCTGGCCATTAATAGTTTGTGCCAATAATAAGAAGGGAGATGTATAATGAGCTTTTCCTTGAACTCTTTTGATAAACTTCATTTCACACAG
>NW_006923694.1:2698-3237 GCF_000298275.1 Orycteropus afer afer | reverse complement strand
GAATCCATTCTGCTGTTTTACAATTCATTACACACATTTTTACTATCATCATAATTTTACTTCTTTTAGAATGGTAGAATAAATAACAACTTCACACTTAAGAATTTCTGAGATTAGTATATTCAAAAGAGATGCAATATAAACTTCTTAATAATTATGCAGCTATGATCATAAGAAGTCTTGGTGGTGAAATTGTTACACAATCTGGTGCTAACTGAAAGGTTAGCTGTTAGACCCCACCAACCATTCTACAGGAGAAAAGACCTGGTGATCTGCTCTTGTAACGATTACCAACAACCAAACCCACTGTAGTGGAATTGATTCTGACTCTTAGTGACCATATAGGACAGAGTAGAGATCCATAGGGTTTTAAAGGCTGTAATTCTTTAGGAAAGCAGTCCACCATATATATTTGTCCTGCAGAGCACCTGCTAGATTCAAGCTACTGACCTTGTGAGAAAGCACTCTGGGGTGATTCTACTCTGTCACATCAGATCACTATGAGTTGCAATTGCCTACAAGGCATAGAATACAAAACA
>NW_006923694.1:1541-2133 GCF_000298275.1 Orycteropus afer afer | reverse complement strand
AGTTATAAGAAGTTAACTATATTGTTAAGTATTTGTTGTGGGATAATCAGCTACATTTTTATTAGTTTATATTAATTTCTCTTATTGAAGATATGTTGTTTTCTTCAATATTATGAAAATGTATATGTGAAAGTAAGTATGGCCTTTTAATGAAATGGACACTGTCTTTCTTTTTTATTCTAGGTCAGCACTGACCAATAGATATATAAAACACAACATATTTATAATTAAACATTTTCCAATAGCTACCTTAAAGGAAAGCTACAAAGAAATAAATGAAATTAGTTTTCATTAATACATTTATTTAAACAAATATAAATATAATTTTACCATGCAATCCACAGAAAATAATTATGATTTTTTTTTAATATTAATTATTTTATCTAGTGTGCATTTTACACGTATAACACATCTCAGTTTGTGCTGATCACATTTCAAATCGTTAGTAGCCACATGGGTGTTGTGGCTGCCATCTTGGACAGCTCAGTCCAAGATCATCACTAGATGCTTAGATTGAATCAGAATTCAGTAAATATTTATTTTATTGTATCTTATTTGATTATATAGGAATGTTGTTGTTGTTGTTATGTGC
>NW_006923694.1:0-1016 GCF_000298275.1 Orycteropus afer afer | reverse complement strand
ATTAATAATTTTCTAGTATATTGTAGAATGTCAGTGATATCTCCCCCAGTTCTACTTAAATTTCTGAGCTGATTTGGACTAAACTAATGTTCCTTCATGCTTCATATAATTGTGTTGTAATACTATATAATTTATTCAGAAAGTGGATACCCATTTATATAGCATATTATAAAAGGAAAAGCTTACAGCTATATGTAATGAAAATCTTTCCATCACTTATTACCACTTTCTAATTATTTCTCTAAGAAAAAAAACTAACTAAATTTCCTTAATGTGAAACATTTAAATTTTTCTATATTTCATTATTTATTAGGAACACTCACTCAGATCTACTTTAAAGATAACTTTCACTTCCCTGCTCATTTCTGATTTTTATCACATATAATATTTTTGTTAGTTTTCAATTGAAAAGGATAATAATCATCCCATACAGTACCACCAGAGAAACATATATTAGTGAATTTAACATTAATATCTACAAAAAAAAAAAAAAAAAAAATCTCACTGCCATCGAGTTGGATCTGATTCATAGGACCCCTTCTTGGATTACCCAGTTGGTACCACTATGGAAGTAGATTGCCCAATCTTCCTTCTGAGGAAAGGCTGGTAGGCTTGAACCACCAGCCTTCTGGTTACCGTTCAAATGTCTTAGGCAATATGCCACCACAGCTACAAACATTAATATATAAGTTATTGATAATAAAAGAGTTATCCCAGATTCTAGGAAAATATAATGTGCTAGTATAGGGTTTTCTATATTAAGTTGCATTATCTTTATTTCATAATTAAATGTAATAATTTGAATATCATGTTGATTATATTTATTTTCAAATGTCATTTTTATTATTGTTGTAAAAATAAATATTACACAAGTTTCACCATTTAAATATTTTTCACATATATAATTAGTGACACTAGTTATAGTAATCATTTTAATTGAATACAGCATGCACCCAAAAGTTACCATTGCTCTAATTTTGATCACCTAAATATAACATTGTTATCAATTCTTATTA
>NW_006923693.1:14046-22780 GCF_000298275.1 Orycteropus afer afer | reverse complement strand
TGTTTTTTTTTTTTTTTTAATTGTCCTTTAAGAAGGCCATGTAAAGACATAGAAAGAGACACAGGGAAAACGCCATGTGAAAATGGAGGCAAAGATTGGAAGGATGTGCCTACAAGCCAAGGAACACCAAGAATTGTTGGCAACCAGCAGAAGCTAGGAGAGAGGCATGGAACAGATCATTCTGCAGAGCCTCCAGATGGAACCAAACTTGCCAACACCTGGCCTTGTGACTTTTGGCTTCCAAAACTGAAAAAGATAAATTTCTGTTGTTTCAAGCCACCCACTTTGTGGAAATTTGTTACAGCAGCCCTATGACACTAATGCAGACACTATGCCTGCCTTATGGAGCTTACAGACATGTTAGGAAGATAGTCACCAAACCAATAATTACAAGTGTGAACAAAAGGGAGAAGCCACATCAGGAGTTGCTTCCTGGTAGAGGAGGGATTTGGGAACACCTCCAGAGTCCTGGCACTTAAGCCTATAACACCAGGATTGGGCTCTCCACTGTCTAAGGTCCCTCTCTTACATCTCTGTGACAATGTGACTGTGGATGTCCTGGCAGGCCACTGTCCCAGGCAAAAATGTGAAGAAGGCAAACATTATGTGCAGAGTCCTCTCTCCTGGGGCCACCATCCTGGAGCCCTCAGAGAGCTCCCCCAGCTCTCATTCGATCCCAAAGCTATCAATGGACTCTGGCTCTACTCTACCCCTTAGCATCTCCCTGTGCCAGGTCTTTGGTGCCCTCTGACAGCTGGACTAACAGGGTGGAAGGCCACAGGTGCTCCTACCAGATATGTGGCCAATTCCACTACAGCCTCTGGAGATGGTGAGTTGGTGGTAAAGCCCATCAAGGGCTAGAATGGTGGGAATTTCAAGGCATAGAAGGAGAAAGGACAGCAGGGTTGGTAGAGGGGGCTGGACTAGAAGGGAGGGGAACCTTACTTCAAAGTTTACCTTCATAGTAGACCTCCCTCATCGTCAAATGAGCTCAGTGGCAGGGATGGAAAGTTTGAGGGGTAATTTGATAGTTAACCAAGGAAAGCATTCTCTCTGCATTTAGATGCATGTCTCTCCTAATTCCTTAATTTCCAGTCTCCATTCAGGGTTATTCTCCCCTGATTGAAAATGTAGGAATAGTTTGATGAAGCAGTAAGTTTGCAGAAATGATGATGGTGATGATGATGATAATAACAATGATAATAATAGATGAGAAGATCATTTATTAAATATCTTATTTTCCATTTTTATCTTTGTCTGCCTCTGATGAACATCTTCTAATTGATCCTTCTGGCATGTCTGTGAGGTAGGTAAGAGTTAGAATTCCTTCCCAAGAAATGTTTAATTTATTAATACCTGAAGAGATAGGTGATAAACTTTTAAGTTGTTGGCTTTCCTCATCAAAAGTCACTGGTGCTTGACCTCCTCTAATAGTAGCAGTGAAGCCTGCTTTATGTTGGTCCTCTTGGCTGAATCTGGGACATAGTAGGCAGAGTAAATTTTCTGGTGAACCAACTAAGTGGATGAATAAATAAATGAAGGGCCTGAGGGGCTTGTCAGATGTGGCTCACTTGGGGCCTTCAGAGACTATTTGTTTTCTGGATGTTTCTAATTGGTATGATTTATTTTAGAGATGCCCCATGACATCTCCACTAGCCAGTCACAGAGACTAAAATACCTCAATTTCCCTTAGTCCTCACCTGGGCCTTAATAGGAAGGGAGGGCACAAGGAAGTGGGAGTTTAGGAATATTTTAAAGACAGGAATGTGTTGAACCTCATTTTGTCTGATCCTTCTTCATTTCTCACCTCTGCCTGTCTAAAGCTGAATGATTTTCTAACAATTCTGGGAAAGCCAAATAGTCTCTCTGTCTACAGTTTCTCTCCTTACAATCTGTACCCACCTCCATGCTGAACCCAGAGAGTTACTTTTCTGAAGTTCAGGTCTATTCATGTAACTCCCCTGATCAACCAACCAATGAAAGACCTCTTCCTGTAACTACATAGACTTTGATGTCAGCAGACTTTTTCTTATCAAAGGTTAGTCCTTATTAGCTATGAGGCACTGAATATCTGATCTTCTTAGGTTAGGTTTCCCCATCTGTGGAGTGAGAATGTAATAACACCTACATTGTGAGAATGTTGTTTAAGTCAACAATAAATGTGTAGTTGGGATTCTTACTTTTGTTTTTGACAAACTCATAAAAGAAAAAAATAAGCTGAGGTACAGAAGTGTGGTGGTTAAAGTTATGGGTCATCTTGGCTGGGCCTGGATTTCCCCACGATGAGACTGGTAATCAACTCCATGGTAGAATGTACTGTGAGCAGCCAGGCAGCTGCCTTAGGGATGTAGTCTGCTTCCACTATGTAAGAAGATTTTAGAAGTTCTCAAGCTTTTTGGCACATCTAGAGCCTGCATTTGGCTGACTCTTCATCTCAATGGCCTGTTTTGTTGTCTGCCAATCCCAAGACTGTTTCTGGATTTGAACTAGTGGCCTGCCATGTTGTTTGATAATTTTGTTGTTGTCATGTTAGGTGCCATCAAGTCAGCTCTGACTCATAGTGACTCCGTGTACAACAGAATGAAACACTACCCAGTCCTGTGCCAGCCTCACAATCCTTGCTGGACCTGAGCCCATCATTGCAGCCACTATGTCAATCCATCTTGTTGAGGGCTTCTCCTTTTTTGCTGGCCCTCCATTTTACCAAGCATGACATCCTTCTCCAGGGAATGGTCCCTTCTGACAACATGACCAAAGTAGGTGAGATGAAGTCGGGCCATTCTCCCTTCCAAGGAACATTCTGGCTCCACTTCTTCCAGGACAGATTTGCTTGTTCTTCTGGCACTCCACAGCAGTACTTTCAGTATTCTTCACCAACACCACAACTCAAAAGCATCAACTCTTCTTTGGTCTTCCTTATTCATTATCCAGCTTTCACATGCATATGAGGCGATTGAAAACACCATGGCTTGGGTTAGATGCAACTTAGTCTTCAAAGAAACATCTTTGCTCTTCAACACTTTAAAGAGCTCTTTTGCAGCAGATTTGCCCAGTGCGGTACATTGTCTGATAGCTTGACTGCTGTTTCCGCTGGTGTTGACTGTGGAACCAAGTAATATGAAATCTTTGACAACTTCAATAATTTTGTGACTGTGCCATTTTACTTGTTGACCTTAGGCTTGTCAGCCTTATGGCCAGGAGCTGTCTGAGTTAAGAGCAGACTCCAGCTTCAGTGAGTCAGGAGCAAGAGGCAGAGCTGAAGCCCAAGGGCAGGGGGCCTTCACCCACCCCCTGAAGCTGGCACTTTAAACTCAGATATCTAGCCTCCTAAACTGTAAGAGAATAAATCTGTTTCTCAATGTCATGCATTTGTGGTATTTTTCTGTTAGAGCAGTACTAGAGAACCAAAACAAGGAGGAAATAATAGATGAAATACTAGAGCCTCAGAAGCCTAGAAAATAGCTCAGGTCTGTAGGAGTTCTGGTGGTGCAGGGATAAGGCATTTGGCTGCCAGCCAGAGGGTCAACAGTTCAAGCTCACCACCCACTCTGTGGAAGGAAGATGGAGCAATCTATTTCTGTAAAGATTTACAGCCTCAGAAACCCAATAGGGGTTGCTAAGAGTAAGAATCGAGTCAATGGCAGTGAGCTTGGTTTTGGTTTGTCCTAACTTGGAGAACACCTGACTCTGAATTGCCTCACCCCGTCCCCATTACCCCTACTAAACCTCATCTGGACAATGTACCTTCTTCTCCAAGGACCTGTTCTTCTTTCTAAAAACATGATTAACTATAAACGATGGCTATACACAAGTTAAAATATTGTTCTTCCAAGTAACCATTTACATTTTAAACCTTGATTTTCCATGTGGTCAATTTTTTTGTTTTTGGGTTTGACTTTTAATGTTGTACATTTCCACAATGGCAGATATTTTTCTGCTTGTATGTGTTATTCTAAATTTTAAATCTATTTTTACTTTACACAAAGTAAAATTCCCTCTTATAGGTGAGTTCTATGAGTTTTTACAAATGCTAAGGGTCAGGTCACCACTACCACAATCAAGATATAGAACATGTCTATCACCTCCAAAAATTCCTTTTGGAGTGAGCTCTTCTCCAATCCACACTCCTTGGGTCCTACTTATCTGCTCTCTTTCTCTGTAGCTTTATTTTATCCAGAATGCCATATAAATAGGATTATAGAATATGTAGCCTTTTGAGACTGGGTTCCCTCACATGACATAATGCATTTCCAGTTCATCCATGTTGCTTCCTGTACCGATAATTTGTTTCTATTTATTAATGATCAGTGTTGCATTGTGTGAATGTATCCACTAAAGGAAATTTGGCTTGTTTTTAGGTTTGGGTATTATAAACAAAGCCACTGTACACATTCACTTATAGGTTTTTGTGTCGAAAGTTTGCATTTCTCTTGGATAAATAACATAACTAAAAGTGGAATTATTAGATCATATGCTAAGTTTATAGTTAACTTTATAAGAACTACAAAATTGTTCATCAAAGTGAATGTACAGTTTTGTATCCCTATCAGTAATGTATGCGTGGCTCCACATCATCAGTAGCACTTAGTATTGTATTTTGGCAATTTTAATAGTTATGTGTTGGTATCACATTATGTGTTGTTGTTGTTAGGTGCTGTGCAGTCGGCTCTGACTCTTAGAGACCCTATGTACAATAGAATGAAACACTACCTAGTCCTGTGCCAGTCTCACAGTCTTTGCTATACCTGAGCCCATTGTTGCAGCCATTGTGTCAATTCATCTCGTCAAGGGCCTTTCCCTTTTTTCTCTGACCCTTCCAATTTACCAAGCATGATATCCTTCTTCAGGGAATGGTCCCTTCTGACAACATGACCAAAGTAGGGGGAGGAAGTCTGGCCACTCCCGCTTCCAAGGAGCATTCTGGCTGCACTCCCTCCAGGACAGATTTGTTTGTTCTGCTGGCAGTCCAAAGTACTTTCAGTATTCTTCGCAAACACCACAAATCAAAAGCATCAACTCTTCTTTGGTCTTCCTTATTCATTGTCCACCTTTCACATGCATATGAGGTGATTGAAAATACCATGGCTTGGGTTAGGCACACATTTGTCTTCAGAGAGATATCTTTGCTCTTTAGCACTTTAAAGAAGTCTTTTGCAGCAGATTCGCCCAGTGCAATATGACAACATCTGACTTTTTGACTGCTACTTCCATTGGTTGTCTCATACATTGTGAAATACGGAAACAAAGAAGAATCATTGGTAGTTGGAAAATATGGCCTTGGTGATAGAAATGATGCTGGAGATCACATGATAGAATTTTGCAAGACCAATGACTTATTTATTGCATATACCCTTTTTTTTCCCCCCAAGAACATAAATGATGGCTATACATGTGGACCTCACCAGATGGAGTACACAGGAATCAGATCAACTACATCTGTGGAAAGAGGAGATGGAGAAGCTCAATATCATCAGTCAAAACAAGGCCAGGAGGTGACTATGGAATAGACCATCAACTGCTCATATGCAAGTTCAAGTTGAAACTGAAGACAATTAAAACAAGTGCATGAGAACCGAAATATGACCTTGGTTGTATCCCACCTGAATTTAGAGACAATCAGAAGAATAGATTTGAAGTGTTGACTATTAATGACCAACAAGATGAGTTGTGGGATGACATTAAGAACATTATACCTGAGGAAAACAAAAGGTCATTTAAAAGACAGAAAAGGAAGAAAAGACCAAAGTGGCTGTCAGAAGAGATTCTGAAAGTCGCTCTCGAATGGAGAGCTAAAGCAAATGGAAGAAATGATGAAGTGAAAGAACTGAACAGAAGGTTTCAAAAGGCGGCTTGAGAAAACAAAGTAAATTATTATAATGAAATGTGCAAAGACCTGGAGTTAGAAAACCAAGAGGGAAGAACACACTTGACATTTCTCAAGCTGATAGAAGTGAAGAAAAAATTCATGCCTCAAATTGCAATATCTGGTGGCATAGTGCCTAAGGCATTTCACTGCTAACCAGAAGGCTGGTGGTTCAAACCCACCAGCCACTCCGCAGAAGGAAGATTAGGCAATCTACTTCCATAGTGATACCACCTTGGAAACCAAGGAGGGGTTGCTATGAGTTGGGTCTGACTCGATGCCAGTGGGTTTGGTTTGGTTCAGTTTGGTTTGTGGGCAAAATATTCAATGGTGCAGGAAGCATCAAAAGATGGAAGGAATACACAGAGTCACTGTACCAAAAGGAATTGGTTGACATTCAACCATTTCAGGAGGTAGCATATGACCAAGAACCAATGGTATTGAAGGGAGAAATCCAAGCTTCACTGAAGGAACTGGCAGAAAACAAGGCTCTAGGAATTGATGGAATATCCACTGAGACAGATACCTGGCCGATTGACAGGAGGGGATTGATATCTGTGCCCATTCCAAAGAAAGGTGATCCAACAGAATGTGGAAATTATTAAACTATATCATTAATATCACGTGCAGCTAAACTTTTGCCAAAGATAATTTAAAACATGATTGCAGCAGTGTATTGACATGGAACTTCCAGAAATTCAAGCTGGATTCAGAAAAGGATGAGTCAGAGCTGACTAGACAGCACCTGACAACAACAAGTGCCTAGTTTTTGGGAGTTCCCAGTCATCTATTTTTTCCCCTCTGGTGTTTTTAGTTATGTCCAATAGTGTGCTTACGACCTGAATTATTGCCTATAAATTTGTCCCTATTTTTCCTTTGATAGTTTTTATGGTTTTGTGTTTTATCTTTAGGTCTTTGATCCAACTTGAGTTTCTTTTCATATATGGTGTGAGATATGGGTCCTGTTTCATTTTTCTGCAAGTGGATATTTAGTTTGGCCAGCACCATCTATTAAAGAGATCATTTCTTTCCTATTTATTAAATTTCTACCTTTTTTCAAAGCTCAGCTGTCCATAAGTGAAAGGATTTACTTCTATATTCTTAATTCTATTTCATTGGTCTATGCGTCTGTTGTACCAGTATCAGGATTTTTTTTTTTTATGATCTATTCTTTTTTTTTTTTTTTCATTTGTAATGGGTTTGTGCAAATTTTCTTCTTAAATTTGTGTTAGTTTAGGTAGATAATGTGTTTCTGGGAGCTCTGGTAGTGTAGTGCTTAAGTCACTTGACTGCTAACCAGAAGGCTGGCAGTTCAAACCCACCAGCCACTCCTTGGAAGGAAGGTTGGGCAATCTACTTCCGTAGTGATACCATCTCAGAAACCCAAGGAGGGGTTGCTATGAGTTGAGTCTGACTCGATGGCACAAAACAACAACAATGTGTTTCTAGAAATTTGTCCATTTTGTCTAGGTTTTCAAATTTGTTGGAGTTCAGTTCTTCATAGTATTCTGCTGCTATTTTTTTAAATTATTATTTCAATTAGTTCTGTTGTGGTATTTCATTTCTTACTCATTGTGTTAGGCTGGGTTGTCTAGAGAAGCAAAATGAGTAAAGCTTTTAAATAGAAAGAAATTTATCTTAGGAAAATGGCTCATACAGTTATAGAGGCTGGCAAGTCCCAAGTTCCTGGATCAAATGTCAAGCTGGAGGCTTTTCCTTACTCATGCAGCTGCAGGGGTTGACGAGCTCAAGGTTGGCAGGCAGTATAATGGCTGTTAACTTTGGCAGATGATGAATCCAAGATCACGAGGCAGAATGATGGATTGTTTGCTCATGGACAGTTGTAGGATCCAGATCCCCAGAAGGTCCTCAAATTTTCTAGGATGTACATATATATACTAGAAGAAGGCCACACCCCTAGGAAAACTCCCTTTTGACTGATTGGCTGCTTGAGGCATATCCATCAGATGCCATCATGGGAATAGCCACATCACAATTGCTTAAACTACTCAGATGTGTGGTCCAGCCAAGTTGACACATAACTCCAACTATCACACTCATGTTATTTGCATCTTCTCTATCTTTTCCTTTGTTAGATTTGGCAGTGGTTTGTTGATTTTATTAATGATGTCCAAGAATCAAATTCTAGTTTTGTTGATTCTTTCTACTGTTTTTGTGTTTCATTTATTTCTACTTGAATCTTTATTATTTCTCTTCTTCTGGTGGCTACAGGCTTGTATTCTTGCTCTTTTTCTAATTGTCAGGATGTTGAGTTGAGGTGTTGATTTTGGTTCTTTCTTGATGTGTGCACTTATTGCTATAAATTGCTTTCAGAGCACTGCTTTTGCTGTGTCCCAAAGGTTTTGTTATGTTGTATTTTCATTCTCGTTTGATTTGAGGAAACTTTAAATTCATTTTTATTTCTTCTGTTTCTCAGTAGTTTTTAAGCAGGGTGTTATTCAGTTTTGATGTATTTGATCTTTTATTCCTTGATCTTCCTATTGTTGATTTATAATTTTCTAACATTGTGATCTAAGTATATGCTTTATAGTATTTCAAAGTTTTTAGATTTACTGAAGCTTGCTTTGTGGCATAATATATAGTCTACTTTGCAGAATTTTCCATGTGCGCTGGAAAAGAATGTATATTGTGCTGTTGTTGGGTGGAGTGGTCTTTATATATCTGTGAGATCAGTTTGGTTCATTATATTGCTTAGTTCTTCTGTGTCTGTGTTGAGTTCTTCTGTCCTTTACTGAAAGTTGTATGTTAGTCTCTTACTATTATTGTGCCACTACTCATTTGTCAATATGTTGTACTGTGGTGGCTTGTGTGTTGCTGTGGGGCTGGAAGATATGCCACTGTTATTTCAAA
>NW_006923693.1:10751-13916 GCF_000298275.1 Orycteropus afer afer | reverse complement strand
AAACTGAGTGCCATTAAGTCAGATCCAATTCATAGCGACCCCTCCTCAGGTTTCCAAGGTGGTATCACTATAGAAGTAGATTGCCCAACCAGCTGGTGGGTTTGAACCACCAGCCTTCTGGTTACCAGACAAATGCCTTAGTCACTATGCCACCAGAGCTCCTGATATAGTACTGGAAAGTTTTATGAATAGCAATAAAACATAGCATACTGCCTAAAGCACTTGACTGCTGACCAGAAGGCTGGTGGTTCAAACCCAGCAGCCACTCCTTGGAAGGAAGATGGGGCCATCTACTTCCGTAGTGATACTGCCTCAGAAACCCAAGGAGGGGTCGCTATGAATCGGGTCCGACTGGAAAGCACATAACAACAACAACAACAAAGCAATAAAACATAGTGTCAGAAAATGAGCCCCTCAGGTTGGAAGGCACATAAAATATGACTGGGGAAGAGCTGCCTCCTCAAAGTAGAGTTAACTTAATGATGTGGATGGAATAAAGCTTTCAGGACCTTTACTTGTTGATAGGGCATAACTCAAAATGGGAAAAAAATATCTGCAAACATGCATTAATACTCAGAACATGGGATGTATAAAGTATGAATCTAGGAAAGTTGGAAGTTGTAAAAAAGTCAAGTAGAATTCATAAAAATCTATATCCTAGGCATTTGTGAGCTGAAATGGACTGGTATTGGCCATTTTGAATCAGGAAATCACATGGTCTACTATGCCTAAAATGACAAATTGAGGAATGACATCACATTCATTGTCAAAAAGAACATTTCAAGATCTATCCTGAAGTACAATGCTGTCAGTGATAGGATAATATCCACATGCCAGTTACCATGACTATTATTCAAATTTGTACACAAACCACTTGCTAAAGGAGCACAGAGGCAGTATCTTCTGACCTCCTCTAACTCCACAAGGGGAAGACAGAATCACCATCAGCAGCCCAAGGCCTGTTCTTATGAGGCCAGATATACTGCCACCCTCCAGCCCTTTTACCAAGCTTGACACCAACCATTCCTCTCGTGGCACCCACCACCTCTCTGCAGTGGCCACACAGAACTCACAGATTATGGGGCTTATTACAGAAGCAAACAGGCTACAGTTCAAGGTCAGGAACACCCTCAGGATACAATTCTTCGATCAGGACAGTCTCTCCTCTGCTGTGTCCTCAGACACATCTTTCTGGCCCTTGGCCTCTCAGCCTGGCCTCTGCCTCTTGGGCCAGGTAAGCCTGCCACTCTGTCTCGTGCCTCTTGGTTCCACTGCTGCCATCTCTCAGTCAGGCATCTCTCTCAGCATGTCTCTCTCTTAGCAGTGCATCTCCCTCTCTCAGCAGCACATCTCTGTCAGCTGGCAGTGAGAGATTTTCCTGTCTCTAGGAGGGCTCATTTTGAGCCTGGCAGAGTGGCAAGACCAACAAATCCCAACATCAGAATTCCACACACGTGAGAGGGAGTGAAATTTCTCAGAAGATTACTTCATGCTACTCCAACAGAAATACCCCAGGTGGATGACTTTAACAATCAGGAGTTTAAATTACATGGTCCCACCCAATAATCCAGTGGGAGTTACAAAAAGTGTAGCTAGAAAAGCCATACCATGTAATTTACTACACTGCACCACTAAAGCCAAAGATGAAGAGATTGAAGATTTTTTTTTACCAACTCCTGCATTCTGAAATTGACCAAACCTGCAGTCAAGGTGCATTGATAATTATTGGTAATTGGAATGCAAAAGTTGAAACAAAGAAGAGGCATCAATAGTTGCAAAATATAGCCTTGGTGATAGAAACAATGCTGGAGATTGCATTATAGAATTTTGCAAGACCAACAAGTTATTCATTGTTTTTCAACAACATAAGCAGTGACTATATATGTGGAAAGGAGTTCTGGTGGTGTAGTGGATAAGGCATTTGTCTGCTAATCAGAAAGTCAGTGGTTCAAACTCACCAGCCTTTCTATGGAAGGAAGATGCAAAAATCTATTTCCGTAGAATTTTCCAGCCCCAGAAACTCACTGGAAATTGCTATGAGTTGGAATTGACTTGATGGCAGTGAGTTTGGTTTGTTTTTTGTATACATATGGACCTCACCAGATGGAATACATAGGAATCAAATTGACTGCATCTGGGGAAAGAGGTGATGGGGAAGCTCAATATCATTAGTTAAAACATGGCCAAGAGCTGAGCTGCTTGCTCATATGCAAGCTCAAATTGAAACTGAAGAAAATTAAAATAAATCCATGAGAAGCAAAATACAACCTTGATTGTATCCCACCTGAATTTAGAGACCATCTGAAGAATAGATTTGATGCATTGAACACTGATGACTGAAGATGAGATGAGTTGTGGTATGATATCAAGAACATCATACATGAAGAAAGCAAAATGTCATTAAAAAGACAGGAAAGGAAAGAAATACCAAATTGGATGTCAGAAGAGACTCTGAAACTTGCTCTTGAGCAGAGAACAACTAAAGTAAATGAAAGAAATAACTAAATAAAAGTGCTGACCAGAAGATTTCAAATGGAGGGCTAGAAAAGACAAAATAAAATATTATAAATAAATGTGCAAAGACCTGGAGTTAGAAAACCAAAAGGTAAGAACATACTCAGCATTTCTCAAGTTGAAAGAATTGAAGAAAAATTCAAGCTTTGAGTTGCAATTTTGAAGGATTCTGTGGGCAAAATATTGAATGATGCAGAAAGCATCAAAAGAAGATGGAAGGAACTCACAAAGTCACTGTACCAAAAAGAATTGGCTGATGTTCAGTCATCTAAAGAGGTAGCATATGACCAAGAACCAATGGTATTAAAGGAAGAAGTCCAAGTTGCACTGAAGGAATTGGCAACAAACAAGGCTCCAAGAATTGATGGATTACTCATTGGGTTGTTTCAACAAATAGATGCAGTGCTGGAAACACTTGCTTATTTATGCCAGAAATTTGGAAGACAGCTACCTGGCCAACCAACTGGAAAAGATTGATATTAGTGTCCACTTTTAAAAAAGGTGCTCCAACAGAATGTGGAAATTATTGAACCATATCGTTAATAGCACATGCAAGTAAAATTTTGCTGAAGATACCTCAAAAATGATTGCAGCAGTATATTAACATGGAAATTCCAGAAATTCAAGCTGGATTCAGAAGAAAACATGGAA
>NW_006923693.1:9028-10371 GCF_000298275.1 Orycteropus afer afer | reverse complement strand
CATGGTTTAAAATCAGGAAAGGTGTACATCCGGGTTGTATCCTTTCTCCATACTTATTCAATCTGTATGCTGAACAAGTAATATGAGGAGCTGGGCTATATAAAGAAGAACATGGCAGCAGGATTGGAGGATGACTCATTAGCAACCCGCGATATGCAGATGACACAACCTTGCTTGCTCTTGAGTATGGATTGTATCTCAACATAAAGAAAACAAGAATCCTCACAACTGGACCAATAGGCAACATCATGATAAATAGAGAAAAGATTGAAGCTATCAAGGATTTTGTTTTACTTGGATCAACAATCAACACCCATGAGGCAGCAGTTAATAAGTCAGATGTCATATTGCACTGGGTAAATCTGCTGCAAAAGACCTCTTTAAAGTGTGCAAGAGTGAAAATGTCATTTTGAAGACTGAGGTGCACCTAACCCAATCCATGGTATTTTCAATCACCGCATATGCATGTGAAAACTGGACAATGAATAAAGAAGACCAAAGAAAGAATTCATGACTTTGAAATGTGGTATTGGTGAAGAATAGTGTAGTGACAATACCATGGACTGATAGAAGAACAAACAAATCTGTCCTGAAAGAAGTGCAGCCAGGATGCTCCTTAAAAGCAAGAATGGCCAAACTTCCTCTCACCTACTCATGATGTCAGAAGAGACTGGGCCCTGGAGAAGGATTTCATGCTTGGTGAAGTAGAGGATTAACAAAAAAAGGGTAAGACCCTCAATGAGATGGATTGACAGTGGCTTCAACGATGAGCTCAATATAGCAATGATTGTGAGGATGGCTCAGGACTGAGCAGTGTTTCATTCATTGTACATAGGGTCGCTATGAGTCAGCACCAACTCAATGACACCTAACAACAACACCAACAACAATTATTGTGTAGTTGTCTATTTCTCTTTTCTGTTCTGTTAAAATTTCATTTATGTATTTTGAGGATCTTTCATTGGGTGCGTATATATTTATTATGGTTGCTTTCTTTTGTTTCATTGACCCTTTAATCACTATATAATACCCTTGTTTTTCTCTCATGCTTGTTTTTACCTTAAAGTCTATTTTATCAGAATTAATATAGCCATTCCTGCCCTTTTATTTTTTTAAATTGCCATTTGCTTGATGTTTTTTCCCCATTCTTTGATTTGTAGTGTATTTTTTGTCTTTGTGTCTGAGACACGTATCTTGTAGACAGCATATTGATGAGCCGTGTTTTCTTATCCATTCGGCTATTCTCTGTCTCTTGTTTGGTGCATTTAGTCCATTTAAATTCAGTGATTGCTAACCAGAAGGCTGGCGGTTCAAACCCACCAGCCACTCCTTGGAAGGAAGAT
>NW_006923693.1:7374-8710 GCF_000298275.1 Orycteropus afer afer | reverse complement strand
TTTTTTTTGGTTAGGTGCCATGGATTCAGTTCTGACTCATAGTGACCCTGTGTACAACAGAATGAAACACTTCCTAGTCCTGC
This sequence comes from Orycteropus afer afer, assembly GCF_000298275.1. NCBI lineage: Eukaryota > Metazoa > Chordata > Mammalia > Tubulidentata > Orycteropodidae > Orycteropus > Orycteropus afer. The sequence continues at coordinate 8,627 of NW_006923693.1, read as the reverse complement.
TGCAGCCTCACAATTGTTGCTATGCTTGAGCCTATCGTTGCAGCTGCTGTGTCAATCCATCTCATTGAAGGTCTTCCTCTTCTGCACTGACCACCTCCTTTACCAAACATGATATCCATCTCCAGGGACTAGTCCCACCTGACAACACAACCAAAGCAGAAGAGAAGTTTCCCCCTCCTCATTTCTAAGAAGCATTCTTGCTGTACTTCATCCAAGATAGATTTGTTCATTTTTCTTGCAGGCCATGGTATGTGCAATATTCTTAAGGGTTTTTTTTAATTGTTTACTTAATATTTATGATTTTCCCCTTTTTATTTTTAGGAGAAGATTTATTAACTTTCTTTGAGGTTATCTTGTAATTTATTATTTTTTCCCAAGTTTAAAATAGTCTACCCTATCTTGAAATCATCTCAATTCTCTCTCTATTTGGAAATTTTGTAACTATACTATTTATTTAGTCTTTTTGCTTTGTAGTTGCTCTCATTTACAAATTGATGTCTCTGATTCTCTATTTTCAGTCTTGTAGGTTTATTTTACTTTGAATACTTTTATATCTGGCTTGGTTCCTGGGTGATATTGTCACGTGTGTTAATCTCTGGTTGTTATCTACCATTATTGATTCTGTGTCTGAAGAACTCCCTTTAGCATTTCTGGTAAAGTTGGACTTGTTTTTACAAATACCCTTAGTTTCTGTTTATCTGGAAATGTCCAAATTTTGCCATTGAATTGAGGGACAATTTTACTGGGTATATAACTCTTGTTTGGCAATTTTTTTCTTTCAGAGTTTTATATATGTCATCCCGTTGCCTTCTTGCCTGCATAGTTTCTGCTGAGAAATCAAAGTATAGTCTTATTGATTCTCCTTGGTAGATAGATTATCATATTTCCTGAGCTGCTTTCAGAATTCTTTAAGAGTTTTTGGTTTTAGAAAGTTTGATTGTGATATGTCTTGGTGATTGTGTTTTGTGGTCTATCCTGTTTGGAGTTCATTGAGAATGCTGAATGCATATATTCTTGTGTTTCATGATATTAGGGAAGATGTTTTTAAAAAAAACCAACAATTTTCCTGGTGCTTTTTTTTTTTTTTTTTTTTTTTTGGACTCTGCTCTTACATAAGTTATTCCTCTTGATGTTGTCCCAAGTGTTTCTTCTTTTTTTTTAATTTTTTTTTCTCATTGTTCCTCTAACAGATTAGGATTGAGAAATTTGTTTTAAATCTTGCTACTTCTTTCTTCCATTAATTTAACTCTACT
>NW_006923693.1:3343-7274 GCF_000298275.1 Orycteropus afer afer | reverse complement strand
GAAGATGTTTTTAAAAAAAACCAACAATTTTCCTTTTTTTTTTTTTTTGTCTCTTCCTGTTATGGACTCTGCTTCTACATAAGTTATTCCTCTTGATGTTGTCTCGTGTAATTCTTAGGTCTTCTTAATTTTTTTTTCTCATTGTTCCTCTAACAGATTAGGATTGAGAAATTTGTTTTAAATCTTGCTACTTCTTTCTTCCATTAATTTAACTCTACTCCTTTCTTCTTTCAATGCATTTCTGAAAACTTAGTATTAGTCTTCTGGATTTCTATTTGCTGTCTTTTATGGTTTCTTATTATGTATTTACTTTGTCAGTTTGTGCTTGTCTTGTTTTCCTGAATTCTTCCAGAGTTTTGTTTGTGTTTTCCTTGATCTTTCTCTCAATTTGATGAAGATACCTAGGTATAATTCATTTGAATTCCTTATAAGGTAGTTGAAATACCATTTCTTCCTCATGAAGGCTTTCTGGCTCTGTATTCTGGTCACTTTTTTGAGCCACTCTTGTCTTGGTTCTTCAGATGGACTAAGGTTGTCTGATGTCTTGGAGACATTGTGGTATTTTTGTATTTGTATTTAATTGATGATTGTATGTTGGTGTGTTTCATACTTTTTCTTTCTTCTTTTTTTGCTTTTTTTACTCTGCTTGGTAGTTTGGCAGCACTTAGGCACTCACCACCTATCTCCTCGTGGATGTGATGGTGGATGAGTGTGTGCATGCAGTTCTCTGTTCACTGTTAATGTAGAGCATTTGAGGGTGGCTTAGGCTGGTGTTTGCTTCCATCTGTTCTTAATCAACTGGTGCAAGAGTGGGTGATGGCCTTTTCCCAGTGGGTGGGGCTACAGGAGGTCCAGGTGTGGTTGGGTGGTGTGGGCATGATTGCTTTCTGACTGCCAGCTACTGGTATGGGTGCTGGTACGGTCCTAGGAGAGTAGAGTTGATGATCAGGTTGCTGATTGAAATACTGCTTGCAGAAATTCAATATGGCTGCTCTGTGTCTCACCTGTTGACAATTTACTGCTTTGATTGTCTCCTTGTTTGCTGTTTTTGTTCAGTTTCTTCTTGTAGTTGGTGTTTGATCCACTTCTTTTCCTTTTCCTTTGAAACTCAGGGCTCCATATTTGTTTCGTTTGGTTTCTCATGTTTTTTTTGTAGTGGATCTGGGTAGGTTGTCTGCATAATCCACCATCTTGCCAGAAGTCTTCTGTTGTCATTTTGAGGAACATTTCTACTCAGATATATGGGTCTGAATTGGAATCAACTTGATGGCAACTAGCTTTTTGCCATTGTACAGGTAAATCATGAGGCTCAGACAAATAAATAGGTTAAAAAGTTAAAAAAATAAAATAAAAAATCTACAAATGCAAGGTTGATGATTGCTATTTTTGTTGATAATATCCCAAGAAGTCAGAGGTGGTCTCCTACTGGTTTTGGCCCTGTTGGACAGGGGTATTTCACCATTCCACAATGGAGTAGGGGGGTATCTCAACTAAGGAAGCATAAGCTGTCATGTCATGTGATCTGCTATTACTGGTGACAACAAAACCAGTAAAACTAGTTGTCATCTTGTTGATTCTGACACACAGCAACCTCATGTATGTCAGAGTAGAAGTGTGTTCCATGTGGTTTTCTGTAGGTGTTCACTTTCAGAAGTAGAACGCAAAGCCTTTCTTCTGAGTCACCTCTGGTGGATTCCTATCACCAACATTTCAGTTTGTAGCTGAGCACTTAACTGTTTGCACCATCAAGAGACTCTTAGAGTAAGAATCAATTAAACATAGTGTTCCTGAGGTGGGGTTATATTATGGTAGAACTAAAGGGTGTTTATCAGGAGTTGAATAGCCCTTTCATATATGACCACTTGGGGGGAAAAAATGTGCTGAAGAAACATCAGAGACTAAGAAATATCTCTTAATTGGTGGTGCAATTTTCAATAATTGACATAATGTTCCTGATTATTGTTTTATAATACCTTGCACACACCCCCATTACCATTCCATTTTATGACAATGTTAATATACAGATGTTAAGTTAATCTGTTTTTTAATCTATCTTGGCTATCCCACATGCACATTTTCAAGTGATTCATTTATTTGGTAGTACTTCATTTGTTTTAAAGGTCTTTTCTTTTTTATCATTGTGAAAGTGCTAATGACATTTATACATGGCTTCTTTTTCATACATATCAAAATTGAGGAATATTTGCCATTGATCTCCTAAGAGTCAAGACCACATTCTTCTCTTTTGTTGTTGAATTGCCCATCATCATCCTGAACTAATTACATGTTGGAATGTGTCTCTCCTTTAACTCTTACTTCTTGTGTAAAACTTGAGTGCTGAGACCAGATTATGTTCAATATTAGATAAGAGCTACGTCCTTGGCCCCATCAAATATCTTCCCAGTAAAAGAGATTCTGTCTTTTAATCCATTTCTTTTCTGATTTAAGTGAAACTACTTCATAACAGATTCTAGACTAGTGTTTGACCAAACAATGGGACATTATAGCTTAGTGTGGTAATTAAGATTGTTGTCAACTTGGCTGGGCCTGGTTGAGTGGCTGGGCAGCTGGATGTAGTTATTCCCCATGGTGAGACTGGCAATCAATTCCTTGGTGGAATCTACTGGAGCAGCTAAGTAGCTACTTTAGAGATGTGGTCTGCTTGCAGTATATAAGAAGTAGCTTTGAGAAAGGTCTCTAGTTTTTTGGCCTCCAAAACTGTAAGAGAATAAACTCCTGTTTGTCCAAGCCAACTCATTTGTGGTATATTCCTGTTAGTGCAGTACTAGATAACCAAAACACCAAGCCAAGTTGACATAAAATTCACCAGCACACTATCACTACCAAGCCCAGTAGCATGCTAGAAACTACTTTTCCAGTGGTGTATGACTCTCTCTGAAAATGTCATGGCCTTGCTCCAGAACCTAGGGGATATGTGTTATGATTCTCCTTAAACTCCACACAGTCTTTTCCCACCACAAATACCTACGACCACAGGATCTATGGGGTTTTTAAGGCCCAAGTGGCAAGGTTGCTCACACTACAGCCTAGAGAGTCCTTTCTCACTGTGGGCCTTCCATGCCACTTGGTTAAATGGTTGGAGTCTTTCAAATGTGCAATATGCAGACTCCAGAAGTGGACATGTCTTACCAAGCATCGTGTTTCTATCTTGGTAGTGAGAATTGTGAGGTACGATTACTTGTCCTTTGCTTTAGAGGAGATTGCCTAGAGTTCCCTTGACCACTGGACCCTCCAGCATTCACTGATGTCATGGATCCCAGAATCTGTGTAGAATTTATCTTCCATTCTCTGGAGTGTATGTGTCTTATAGAAGTCTCCAATATTACCTGACACTTTTTCCTCATCCAGTCTCACATGGTGAGGTAGAGGACAAAATTTGCAGGAAATCTGAAGATAAAATATGAGACTTCACAGATATTTCCCACTTACTGCAGCCTTTCTGTAGAAGTCTACAATCTGGCTGCACAAACTCACCCTTCCTTGATCTCTGGTGACCCGTGTGAGGAACACTGCCCCAGGAAAACTTGCTTCCAGGAAGGATTCTGAGACACTCCACCAACACCTCCTATACGTGAAGCCTTGAGATGCCTCTCCCTAGAGAGTGAGTTGGCAACTTAAGGCTCATTTCCCAGTGTGGAAAGGAAGTGAGTGTTCCCTGACAAAGGGACTCCAGGCATCATTAAGCAGGGGTGTCAGGGGTGTAGGAGAACATACAGGGCTGGGTGCCCTCCCAGTGCTTTTGAGATCATACCATCTGCATCACTCAAGCATAAAGCTGGTGTAGCAGACAAAGGTGAAAGAGGCCAAGGCCACATCTGGGTATATTAAAAAATGAAGGCATGCCAAGATGATGTTAAAAACATGTTTATGTTTAATAAATTATTTCCTTTAATACACACTCATACATACA
>NW_006923693.1:0-3168 GCF_000298275.1 Orycteropus afer afer | reverse complement strand
GACCTATGTTTCTTCCTAGGTGCCTCTGGGAGGACTTGAACTTGAACCTCTTGGTTAGCAGCTGAGTACTTAACCATTCATGCCACCCAGCATCAAGCTAAGCCCTGTCCTATACAAGGAAGACAACAGTCAAGGCAGTGGCTTCCAGCTCATTATGTGCCACATAAAAGTACCATTTCAACAGAATCATTTCAAAAATAAATAAATAAGCAGAATCATTTCTAGAATTTTCCCTCTTCCCTCCCTGCCCCTATCAAACAGACAGACAACCAACAAACCAACCAAATAAAGGCTTAGCCTGGTACATTTGTATCAGGGGAGGGCTGAGTGCAGGCCCCTGGCCCTAATAGAAACAAAAGCCAGGGGGCCATTTGGTACCTCCTTGATCTCACTGTCGTGGATATTTTCCAAATGTATTTGCTATTTGCTCCCGTGTCCCTGCAAACCCCTGCTGTTCCCAATTGTCCATTACCTATTAGGAACGGTTCCAGCCAAGGTATTTTTTCCCTATTTATTTGCTCCTTTTTCCCTGGGAACTTTACTATGCATGAGTAACTGGCCTGTGATGCTGCTTTTGTCTGACATTTTGCATTCGTTAAAAACCAGTCATCTGCATGTTTTATAAACCCGTAGGGGTCTCTCTCCCCTTGATCAGTGTTGGAAGTACTCATTAACATCTGGGGAAGTTATGGTCCCAGATAGGGGGGATACACAACCTACTGAGTGTGGTTTTAGGGAATTTGTCTTCAAAAACACCCAAGCACTTTATATTCATTGCCAGGGTTGTTCACTAATAGAAATGAGCTTGCCTGCCTTCAGCAGCTCAGTGTATTCCCTGTGCCCTGCCTACATTGAATTTTCCCTTCCCCTCTGCTTATCTAAGACAACTTCTCCTCTGGGAAGCCCTTCCTGGACACCTCAGCTGACCCAGAGTCCTCCTTTCTCTAGTTAGTCAGTTTAACCAAATACTCGGTGTTTCTTACATGTCAAGTGCAGTACATGGCATTTCTAGGATATAACATAAATTTTATCACCTCCACCTTGGTGATAATGAGGAAAGCAGACACACAAACCAATTATTTGAACAAAATGCAAGGAGAATTTGGATGACATTGTGCAGAAGGATCAGAGGCAGGAGAGGAGAGAGGTGCAACTTCTGTCCCCATTGATAGGGAAAGTTTCAAACAGGAATTGGTCACATGTGTCATGGAAGGACTTGTAGTCATTCTAAGAGAACTTGAATCCTGCCCTGCTGGCCACTGTTTCTCAAATGTGTTCTATGTGGACCAACTACAACAGAATCACATGAAATGATTGTTAAAATGCAATTTCCTGAGACCCATCCCAGACCTGCTGATATGGCACCAGTTGTTGTTGTTATGTGCCGTCAAGTCGGCCCCCGCCTCATAGCAACCCCTCCTTGGGTTTCTGAGGCAGTATCACTATGGAAGTAGATTGCTCAACCTTCCTTCTGGGAGTGGTTGGTGGGTTTGAACCGCCAGCCTTCTGGTTAGCAATCAAGTGCCTTAGCACTACGCTACCAGAGCTCCTGATATGGCACCAGGGGGATATGCAATATCTCCAACACAGTGGATAATTTTAATGCACTCTGAAATTTGAGAAATGTTACTGTGGACAGTGACAGACACAAAAGTGTTTGATTTGACTTTTTATTGGTATGTACTTATATTTACATGTAACATATGAACATGAAAAGCCTCTGTCAAGCCCAGCTCCCTTGTCTGCCAATTGGCTATCCTCTCCCCACCCAGAAGCAGCCACTGTTACTAATTTATTAGGTCTTTTTCCAGGTAGACCTGGTGTCCAGTCATTTGTATATTTGGTTGAGGATTCATTTCTTGTCTTCCCCTTTCATCTGTTTCTCCCAGACTCCTTTGCCTACTACCTTTCTGTTAAGTTTGGCCGATAGGAGCCACTGGAAAGAAATTGGAGGGCAGGATAAGAGGGGAAGTCAGTAAATCAGGTTACTTTCTTCCTCCTCCACCTTTGAACAGTATCCCTGGCACTGGCTGCCCCTCCTCAGTGGCTCTGCAGTCCCAGCTTATGCTGGGCAAGCCATTATTCCAGCTCCTAACAGGTGACCCTGGTTCCAGACCTCTGGTCATTTCATCTCCTTCCTCTGTTTCTCTAGCCCTGATGTTCTTGATCTCTGGATTGCCTCCTTATTCCCTACTTGCTCTTTCAGCTCATTCAGCACCCTGGAAGTGGGTCTACTATATTAAATTCCCTCTATTAAATTGTTTGGTCTGGGAAGTTCTCCTGACTTTGCTCTCTTCACCCACCCTCCCCACCCCGCACTTAAACATATATATGGTGGATGAACATTGAGTTGTTTCCAACCAACCCTTCCTCTAAGAACAACTAGACACATGAAATAAAATATTTTAAAAAACAAAACCAACCAAACAAAACACTTCTTTGAAGATATTTGAGTGCTTTCAAGGCAGTGAGAAATCCCAAGATCAAGATTTAGGAGAGAAAGGAAGACTAGAGAGATAAGTTAAATAGATGATGCCATTTTCTCCCTCAAGACTTTCAAAAGTAGTGACTGAGGGTCCAAGAAGCCAAACAGAGCTTTCAACAGACTCATAGATCTATGAAGTAAAAAATTAAAGCTTTGAGCCCACCAGTAAAAAAGGCCCTGGTATATACTCAGTGTTGGGTTGGTACCAAAGAGTTTTCAACAAACCTTTGTGGTATGGCAGAAGGAAGGTTGGGTAATCTACTTCTGTAGTGACACCGCCTCGGAAACCTAAGGAGGGGTCGCTATGAGTCAGGTCTGACTCAACGGCAGTGAATTTGCTTTTGGTTTTTTAGGAGTATGTTGGATGACAAATAGACAGTTTCCATAGAAACTGAAGTACAACTTTGAGACATTTCAATTCCTGATTGGATTAAGCGATTTGGGATTGCCAGTGCTTTTTGTCTAGCTGCCTTCCCAGAAGCAAAAGTAAATCTTCTCTGGAAGATGATTATCTTCATAGTTTTTCATATATAAGACAGACACTCATAAAAAATAACTAGGTATATAAGATGATAAAACATGACATAACACCAAAATAAACAACAGATACTAGAAATAGACCCAGAGGATGCAGTTATCAGACTTCGACTTTAAAATCATTGTGATTTATATATCTAAAGAAT
>NW_006923692.1:16558-23434 GCF_000298275.1 Orycteropus afer afer | reverse complement strand
TCTGTCTTGCCTTATTCTTATTCTTGCACCAGCATCCAATACAATGTTGAAGAGATATAAAAATAGAGGGCATCTTTGTCTGATATCCTACTCAAACTGGCTCCTGTTCATGAGGGGAATATTTTCAGTCTTTATCCACTGAAAATAATGTTGGTAGTTGGTTTTGCATACATGTCCTTTATTATATTGAGGAATTCCCCTCTTATTCCTATTATTCTGAGAGTTTTTAGCAGGAATGAGTGTTGGATTTTATGAAATGCCTTTTCTACATCTATTGATATGATCATGTGATTATTTTCCTTTATTTTACTTATGCTATGGATTATGTTGATTGTTATTTTTTTTAATCTTGAACCATCTTGCATATCTGGTATGAATTCCACTTGGTCATGATGCATTATTTATTTATTTGACATGTTATTAGAGGCTATTGGCTAGGATTTTGTTGAAGATTTTTGCATCTGTATTGCTTATGGTATTTGACTGATAACCAGAAGGTTGGTGGTTCAAACCCATGATCCACTCTGTGGAAGGAAGACTGAGCAATCTATTTGTGTAAAGATTTACCACTTTGGAAACCCAAAGAAGGTTGCTGTGAGTCAGAATTGATTCAAGACACTGAGTTTGGTTTTGTTTAGGTATATTCAAGATACATCTATATATACATTCATGATGCATTTATATTCGTGAGGGTTATTGGTCTGTAGTTTTCCTTTCTAGTTGTGTCTTTGCCTGGATTCAGTATCAGGGTTATATTTGCTTCATAATATGAATTTCAGAGGATTCCATCCTTTCCTATGTTCTAGAATAGTTTGGGTAAGAATGGTATCAGCTCTTCTCTGGATGATTGGTAAAATTCTCCAGTGAAAGCATCTGGGCCTAGATTTGTTGTTGTTGTTGTAGGTTAATTTTTGATGATCTGGTCACTTTCTTCTTTTGTTATGGGTCTTTACAAATTTTCTACCTCAGTCTGTGTTACTTTAGCTAAGTTATGTTTCTCTAGAAGTCTGTCCCTTTTTTCTAGGTTTTCAAATTTGTTGGAGTACTGTTCTTCACAGTATCCTGATACTATTCTTTTTATTTCTGTTGGTTCTATTGTGAATCCACCTCTTTCAGTTCTTATTTGAATCATCTCCTTCTTTTCCATTGTTAAGTTTGCCTGTGGTTTGTTGATTTTATCAATCTTTCAAAGAACCAATTTTTTTTTTTTTTTTTACTGCTTTTATTCTAATCCTGGGAGATTTGGGTTAATGTGTTGATTGTTGCTCTTTCTTCTTTTTTTATGTGTGCATCTTCTGCTATAAATTGCCCTCTGATCACTACCTTTCCTGTGTCCCAAATATTTTGGTATGTTATGTTTTTATTCTCATTTGATTCAAGGAAATTTTTAATTTCATTTAGTTTTTCTATTACCTAGTCATTTTTGAAGAGGGTGTTATGCAGTTTCAGTGAGTTTGCTCTTTTTCTGTTGATATTCCTAGTATTGATTTCTAATTTTATAGCATTGTGATTTGAGAAGATACTTTGCAGTATCTCAATGCTTATAAATATATGAATGTTTTGTTTTCATTCTTGTTTGAATAATTTTTAAATTCATTTTCTATTTTTCTACTAAAAATAATTGTCTTTTTGAGGCTTGCTTTGTGGTCTACCATATGGGCTATCTGGAGAATGTTCCATGTGTGCTGGAAAGGAATGTTTTGGGTGAAATACAGTGTAGATGTCTATAAGGTCAAGTTAATTGATTGTAGTGCTTAGTTCTTCTGCATATTTGTTGAGCTCCTTTCCAGTTGTTCTATCTTTTCTTGAAAGTAGTGTATTGAAGTATTCTGCTATAATTGTGGCGTCTTATATTTGTCTTTTCAATGTTGTTAAAGTTTGCTCTATACATTTTGAAGTGATTTCATTGGATGTTTAGATATTTGTTGTGGCTATGTCCTCTTGTTCAAGTGATCCTTTAATCATTACATAATGTTCTTCATTTCTTACAGCCATTTTTGTCTTAAAGTATATTTTATCAAAAATCAATATGAGCACTCTTGCCCTTTTTTTGGTTTCCTTTTGTTTGATATATCTTTTTCTAAACTTTTATTTTTAAGCTATTTTTGTCTTTGTGTCTAAGGTGAGTCTCTTGAAGGCAGCATATTGATGGGCCGTGTTTTCTTATCAAGTCTATAACTCTCCATTTTTTGAGTTGTGCCTTTAATACATTGACATTTAGTGTAATTATTGACAAGTATGAATTTATCAATGTCATTTTCCTATATTTTTTCATGGTGTTGTTGATTTCTTTGTTCTTATAATTTTCTGTGATGGGCTAATTTATGAATCATGTTATTGTCTCCTTCATTGCTAATGTTTAATATATACCAAATATTTGTTCCTGTCCTCTTTTTTATTTGGATGCAATGGTTTATTATTTCTTTAAGGTTACCCTGTGATTTATTATTTTCTCCCCAGGGATAAAACAGTCTGCTCTATCTCAATTGTCTAGATATCCTCATCATTTAGAAGTTCTGTAACTACAATATTTATTTCTTCCTTCTGATTTGTAGATGTCCTTATTTACCAACTGATATCTCTGGTTTCCTGGTTACAGTCTTGTAAGCTTATTTTACTTTAGATATCTCTATAACTGGGTTGGTTTCTGGATTACATCATCATGTGTATTAATTGTTGTTTGTTGTTTGCTGTTGTTGGTCTGTTGCTCTGTCTGAAGGACTCCCTTTAGCACATCTTGAAAGTTTGGTCTTATTTCAATAAATTCCCTTAACTTCTCCTTGTCTGGAAATGTCCCAATTTCATCATTATATTTGAGGGAAATTTTTTCTGGGTATATAATTCTTGGTTAGAATTTTTTTTCTTTCAGAGTTTTGTATATACCATCCTGTTACCTTCTCAACTGCATGGCTTCTGCCAAGAAATCAGAGTTTAGTCTTATTGGCTGCCATGTGTAGGGAAATTTTAATTTTTTCTATGCTATTATCAGGATTCTTTCTTTGCCTTTGGTTTTAATGAGTTTGACAATTATATGTCTAAGTGATTTTCTTTTGGTCTGTCCATTGGGGTCAGTGTTTACCTTAATCTTTTTCTCAATCCATTGAAGGCAAGTCATCCAAATATAATTCTTTCAAATTCCTTGTCAGGGTGTTTCTGTGCTACTTCTTTCTCAGGTATATTATCTGGTTCGTATCTTGGCCCTTTTTTTTCTATGGTTTTATCTTGCTTTTTTTGTGGAGTGTGATGTCTGCTGTCTCCAAGACATTGTGCTGTTGTCATATTTATGTTTAATTTGTGGTTGTATGTTGGTGTGATTTGCCCAAAGTTTTTTCCCCTTTATTTTGTTTTGATATATGTGTGTTAGCTGGGAGCATGGTACTGTGCTCCTCTATTCACTAGTTGTTAGCACATAGGCCTTCACCATCTGTTCCTTGGTGGGTATGATACAGAATGAGAGTATGTACACAGATCTCTGTTAGCTGTTCATAAAGAGCAGTTGAGGGTGAGTTGAGCTGGTATTGGCTACTATCATTGGTAAGTTGGTGCAAAAACAATTAGTGGTTGTCAGTGGGTGGGTCTGCAAGACATGTAGGTGTGGTTTGGTTGTGTGGAAATGATTATTGTCTTCCACTCAGTTAGACAAATAAATAAATAAATAAATAAAAAGAGAACAGCAACAACAAAAAAGCAAACTGTGTGCACAAACTGGAATAATCACACACACACAAAAAGCAATCAATGAGAAAAAAAAATCTAAATATATTTAAAAAGCATAAAGAAAGATAATGAGAAAAAGAAAGAGAAAAAAGAAAGGCACAATATCTGGGGAGGGAGCAATGAGAGAAAAGAGGAAAAGAGCAAGAGTAAAAGTATAGGAAAGAAAAAATAGGAAAATAACAAAAGGAAAATCAAGGAATGGGAAGAACCAAAGTAAGGAAAAAGAAAGAAACTAGGAGAAGGGAAGAACAAAAAAAAGAATCTGTAGCTGGAAAAAGGGGAGGAAAAAAATGAAAAGGGAAGAAAGGAGAAGATAAAAAAGAACAATTTAAAAACAAAACTGTGTGGAGCAGGACATGGCACCCAGGCTCTGTAAGGGCACAGACCATGATGGAATTCCTGCTGGTCAAGAAGGTGGGTGGAGGCAGGAGATGACCACTCCTCTGTTGACCAAGAGGATTTGGGTTATAAGACTAATGAGGGGAATATCACAACTTTATAGTAATCATCCTTCAGTGCAGTGCCTGTGCTGTCCTCAGCAGGTAGAGCCTACCATTTGGTCACTGTCCAGGAAAGAATGCATCCTGAATATATTTAAAATGGCTCACCCACAGCTTGGAAATACTGAAAATGGCTTCATCCTCAGGACAGTCATTGGCAGTCCACAGGTCTGTTTGTCTCCTCCTTCACTGTTTTCCTTTCTAGTTGTCAGGCACCAATACAATCCTTGCCTATGTAGTCCTTGAATAGCAGAGCTGATTCTTAGGTTACTACAGGAAAATATTCTAAATGGTTGTGCCCTCAGGACAGCCGGCTGCCTACAGCACCGTTTGTCTCCTTACTTACTGTTTCATTCAGGTTATACTACTAGTTAGTGTTTAATCCACTTCTTTATTCTTCCCTTCAAAGATCAGGGTTCTAGAGCTGTCTTCTGTTTTGGTTTCTCATTGCTCTGTTACAAAAGGTCTGTGTAACATGCCTACTTATTCCACTATCTTCCCAGAACTCCTCCCCTTACTGTTCTAAACACATTTTTTAAGTCTTATTTATTTCTGTGTTTGAGATTGAACTTTGTCTTTACTTAAATATATAGATAACTTTGACCTTGCTCTAATTCTGAAGAAATAACCCATGATAAAATTTTCTATACAAATGTGTAGTCAAAGTTCCTCATTTGTGTGTAAAGATCAAAATGCTTTTTGGTTTTCTACCCCAGGGAATAGATACAGATAAGTAAAAACTTAAAGACTTTCTTCTACAACGTCTAGAACAGGGAAGCATCTACATTGTGGTATTCACATCTTCTCTTTCTGGGCCATTGATGACGTAATTTACTTCTCAAGAGTTAGAAATATATCCAGCAATAGAAAGTACACCAAAAGCTTGTTCTTATTATAGATTGCTACTGGGGATGTTGATTTCTTTCTGCCTTCTATCAAAATATTCCTGATTTATTTTTTACATTTCCCAGTAGACATTAAGGAACTGGATCAAGCGTGTTTCTATACTGATCTTGTGAGGTACCTTTGCTGAAAATCAGAGACACCCTCTAGGAAAGAGTAGATTAGATTTCTGAATTGTATTTTGGGTAGGCTGCAGAGTGGATTATACACTGATTTTGTTCAACTACCACCACTAATCTGTCAGTTTGTCCTACTGTAGTGGCTTGTGTGTTGCTGTGAGGGTGTAGAATATGCTCTGGTATTTCCAGTATCAGCAGGGTCATCCACAGTGGACAGGTTTCAGTGGAGCTTCCAGACAAAGACAGAATGGGAAGAAGGACAGGGCCATTTTGGTTCAATTATCAATTTTGGTTCCATTATCAATGCAATCACAATTAGAGTGGTCTGAGTCACTGCCCCTTAATAATCTTTCTTGAGACTTAAAAAACAAAAACAAAAACTATCTCTACAGAAGTTGTAAAAGATGTGCACTTCTTGGGTAGTTTAGGAATGAAAAAATGTCCAAAAATTGCTGGAAGGACTTGGAGGATCTTATGATGAAACTAGCCCCTTTATAAATAAATGATGGTGAGACAGTTTTTGTGATTGATTTATGGGCATATTATCAGTCCGGATTAAATTAGCATTCTAGTCTATATCATGTAGGAGGAGCTATTCAACACTTCCAAACACATTTTAGTCATTTTCTTTGTAATATGAATATTTTAAATTACTTATAAAGCCATTTCACAGCACTTTCTACTATGGCCAAAAAGATAGTTTGGTTAATTATGTTCAATGGATAAATTCTTAGTTCCTTTAAAATAGTACTATAAGTCAATTTACCTAAATTTAATTTTATTATTACTTAGAAAAAAAAGAAAAGTCAAAGACACATTTACATTTATAATAAAGTATCTTCCAAATCATCAGATTTATTCTCTTAGAGGTTATTTCCATACAAAAAGTCTATTTTACAATTTTTAAATCTTCCAAATGACTATTTTGTGTGTCATAATATATTATTATTGAAATAACTATAGTGTAATATATTTCCTTAATTTGAGAATTCTGGTAATAGACCAATATTCATAATGAATAGAAATATGTTCTAACATATACTTATTCTTCAAAATCATCAAATAAAAATATAAATTACTTAAATATTCTGTCAAGTGTAAAGCCTGAACTTGAATCTAACACACTTCTATAGTTAATCGTCTATCTCTTAGAGTAATTTATCTGTAAAGCTAAATTTCAACACTAAAAATATACATTTTAAATGTTATGTAAAGATAAATTTCTTTCTGCTTATTCTCATTACAAAGTTACAGATATTTTTTAGATTGAATTGTGTTCTCCAAGAAGATATATTGAAGCTTTACTAGTTTCACCATTTCAGGTATCTGGAAATATCACCTTATTTGGAAATAGGGTCTGTGTAAATATAATTGGGTTAAAATAAGGCCATACTGGATTGGAGAAATTTAAAGCCCAATGACTGATGCTTTGTGCCACTAGATACATAGGCATACAGGACAACATATTTGGAAGAGGACTATGTAAAGATGGAATTAGATATTGGATGAATACCACTATAAACCAAAGAACACCAAGAATTTCCAGCAACCACTACAAGCTAAGAGGAAACAAGAAAGTATTCTTCCATAGAGTCATTGGAAGGAGCATGATGCTTCTAAAACTGTGAGAGAATAAT
>NW_006923692.1:8535-9828 GCF_000298275.1 Orycteropus afer afer | reverse complement strand
AACAACAACAACAGCTTCAAATGTGAAGCAATTTGTACACATGATTTTAAATGGTAGCTTTACCTGACAGAATGAGCAAACATTATATATTTTAAAATGACCTGTACATTTGGATCCAGCTGAATTTATAACTTCTCCTGTTTACTTTCAGTTAACCAATGGTTGAAAAATGAGAAGGAATTGGCATTAATGCTTTCCAACATTTGATAACTATGATAGGCCATTCTTTCTCTTCTTTTTCACTCTTCTCACTCTCTTATGTGTTTTGAATCAACTCCCCCACTCCCTTATACTGTGCCCCAACTAATCAATGTTTTCATATTCCTATAATTCTCAGGGACCACCCTGAGAATAAACGGGGCCTTTCCTTATTACCTAGCTAAAAATAAGTAAATAAATAAACAAAAACCTACATAACGTCCATAGATTAAGACTCTATTTTTCATATTTAAAATGTATTAAAAAAAATACATCTCACTGTACCTTTAGCCAGTGTTTTGACAGATTCAATGTTATCTTCACTCCCTATACTGTGGAATGCTTTGAAAAAAGATCTAATCTCATCTTTGCTTGCAAGCATCCTAGAAATTATTGAATACATTGAGATATTATCAAGGTGTCAAAAGATGAATAAATTAATTTATAAATTTTTATTACAGTTATCAATGGGTTCATGAGTCTTAAACTGTTTTCACTACAATTATATAAGACATTCCTTTAAAACTTTGTGTAGTAAAGGAGAAAATAAAATGATATTTTAATTAAGACTTTCATACTAACTCAAACCTTTAAACTGTACACTCATTTCTTTGACCAAAACATATCTTAAATTTTGCTACAATAACTGCATTAAGAAAAAATACTATCACAGACTCTGTTTAAATGGTGCTGTTTATGAGAATCATGGTTGTTGGAATGTCCATCTCAGATATGATTGATAGTGCCTCACCCCCAAAATTGTATTAAGTTTTGTTTGGTTTGGTTTAGAAGTTAGTTTTTTAACCAGTTGGACCATCAAATTCCTTCTGTGTATACTCTATTTTCCTGGACACCAGACCTTAGAGGAGGTACATTTCTTCACATGTTTATCCTCTGCAAAATGGGAAGAATAGAAAATAATTGAAGGATTTTACAGTGTTAAATTACTTTTTAGTATGCTGGTCTCAATATCTTGATTTGTAAAAAAGGAAAGTTGAGTTGTTGTTGCTGTTCTTGTTGTTGTTATGTGCTGTCAAGTCGGACCTGACTCATAGCAACCCCTCCTTGGGTTTCCGAGGCAGTATCACTACAGAA
>NW_006923692.1:7601-8430 GCF_000298275.1 Orycteropus afer afer | reverse complement strand
TTTACTTTTGCATAGTTCATATATTAAAGACGGAGACTAAAACATCCCTACTGCCTTGATACTCCCACTTGAGCCAATTCAAGAAAGAAATAAATCATTTATCCAAAATTTATATTTGTTTTCTCCATTTTATTATAGATAAATATATTATTTTATTTACATCAACAAAAATAACATCTGCAAATAGACAAAACATATATATCTTGACACAAAAAACAAAAACAAAAGTTGATGCATGAATATAAAATTTAATGTACATGACCTGCATAAATTAACAGAATTATACAACATAATTCTATCTTTGGCTTTGGAGAGCAATATATTCTGATTTTGTATAAATTTAACTTTTTACCTTTGCTCTGTTGGTGTAGTGGGTAAGTCTTTTGAATGTGAACCAGAAAGTCAGTGGTTCAAACCCATCATTTGCTCCAATGGAGGAATGTAAGGCAATCTACTTCCATAAAGATTTACAGCCTTGGAATCCCAAATGGGGTCACTATCAGTCAGAATTGGCAGTTTTTTTTTTAATTCTTCAATATCTATTTATTAATTTCCTTCCTTAAGTAATTGGTACCTGTTGTCATCTAGTGAACTCTGACTTATTTTGACCCTATAACAACCCTATAGAGTGTTCAAGGATGTAATCTTTCCTACAGAATGTTGCCAGGTCTTTCTCCTGTGGAGCATCTGGTGAGTTTAAATCACCAACATTTCAGATGGAAACTGTAATAGTTGCAGCTGTGTGTCAACTTGGCTGGACCACAATTCTGTGTGGCTTAAGCAGTTGTGATGTGGTTATTCCCATGATGGGATCAGATGAATATGTTTT
>NW_006923692.1:5234-6471 GCF_000298275.1 Orycteropus afer afer | reverse complement strand
GAAACATAAGTAGACAGCAAGTAAAGTCATTTGCTTAAGTGAAAAGACCCAGTTTTCTTAAAATTAGTTAATGTACTAATAGTTTTTATTGATTTCCACCTAATAAATGAAAAATTCAGTTTAGGCACTGGAGAAAGATTAGTCAGAAATAGATAAAGAAAACTATTTATGTAGAGAAAATTATTTCAGTATATTTAAGTTTGAATATATTGCCTTTACTACAAAATTGCTGAACCCAGAGAGTTAGTCCTTAGCTCTGCACTAGACTTTGACCTAAAACATTTTTTAGTTGTCTTTTATAGGTCAAAAACCCATACTCAAGAGAAAATGGTTCTGTGATTCAATTTTTCAAGCAAACTTATTTTTAGCTCTGATAGCAAATAGCTGAACAAACACAATTTCCTGAAATCCAAAAATTAAACAAGATGAGACAGATAGTAGGAATTTCATTTTGTACATGTTGTAGAAAATAACAGTGGAAAAAGCAATGTTTGGCAGATGTTGTTCATTGATGAAATTATAGTCCCTTTGACTGAAATATTTACAAAAGGTCATTTCATTCAGGCCGCCAGAATAAGGAGGGTTGGATTAAAAATTACTGCTCCTCATTAGCTGTGGAATCTCACACAAGTAAATAAATCATTCCAGTTTCTCTTTGCCAAGAAAGAATCACAAACTTAGTTTAGATAAAACTTGAGTCAGTCATTATATGGTAACATATCCTAAGAAAGTCTTAGAGGCTGTATACATACTTACCTTCTTTCTGAATAATGTCATTGATAAAAGAACTTTTTTTTTTCCTAAAGATCTAAAGGATGCAAATCTTTATTGAGCACCTGGTATGTGTTAGAAACTTTGCAATTTTTGTCGTGGAGAGTAGATTTTTCCTACTATTATAGACTAGGCTTGAGCAACACTAGACATTAGAACTTTTTATGGTAATGGAAATGTTCTATCTGTGATATGCAATGTGGTAGGCACTAGCCAAATGTGTCTGTGGAACACTTGAATTGTGGATTGTGCAACTGAGGGATTGAATAACTAACTTTGTTTAATTCTAAGTAAATCAAATTTAAATAGTCAAATGTGCTGGTGGCTCTAATACTGGACGGCACAGCTCTAGAACCAAATGTAAGCTCCATGTGTATTCTCTGTGTTCCTTAACTTCTGTGTCTCAAATTTCTCATGCATAAAATGGGGAATACACACACACAGCATCTCTCTGGGTGATTGTAAG
>NW_006923692.1:1918-2889 GCF_000298275.1 Orycteropus afer afer | reverse complement strand
ATTTCAAATGCATCAGTTCTTCTATGGTCTTCTTTATTCATTGCCCAGCTTTCAAATGCATATGAGACTATTGAAAATACTATGGGTCACAAGCACCATAGTCTTCAAGGTGACATCATTGCTCTTCAAGCATACAATACTCAGATTGAAACTGAGGCTCGAAAGTTGGGCCTGGTCTATTTTTCTTTCCTTGAAGTAGACATCTTCTATAGAATCTACTTAGTGCAAAAATAAATACTTATATTACTAAATAATATAAAACCACAACCTCACTGCCATGGAGTTGATTCCTACTCAGAGACCCTCACTGGGTTTCCAAGGCTTCAAATCTTTATGGAAGCTGACTGCCTTATTTTTCTTCCTTGGAGTGCCTGGTGGATTCAAACCACTGATTTTTAGTTAGCAGCTAAATTACTTAAGGACTACACAAACACAGCTGCTAAGTAATATAAACTCTGCTTATAAGTAAATTTATAAACATATTACATGATACTTAATAATTTATCAGTTCTAAATCTCATCCTTCATCCCTCTGAAGCCTCAAATATATTATTTCATATGAAAGAATCTATCTTGCAGTATAGTTGTAAAATGGGAAAAGAATATAGTTAGTTGGATTGCATCATACCTAGTGCCTAGAAAAAAAGTTTTCTCTATAGTATCTGCTCTTTCTCCCTCTCTCTTTTCTTCTTACAAATCTCTCCTGGAAATCTTGTTCTGTAATGCTGGCTTTGAAATATTGCCCTATATTTAAATCCTTTCAGCTAGCATAATCTAATAATCAGCACAAAAGCTAGACAATACTTATTATTACTTATAATAATCCTTGCCAATTAATTTAAATTTGATAAATTATTATGACACTAATATATGCCTATGATGAAAATAACTACTATTTTATGCTTTCACTCATTCACTCACTGCCATCAAGTTGGATCCAACTCATAGTGACCCTTCCTTGGGTTTCCAAG
>NW_006923692.1:0-538 GCF_000298275.1 Orycteropus afer afer | reverse complement strand
AGTAACTATTTTCAGTTAGACAGTCTCTGTGCAACTACTCAGCACTACTCAGCTTTGTTTATGGCACAAAAACTACTATATGCAATATGTAGTGGGCATTGTGTTCCAATAAAATTTTATTTACAAACACAATTGGCCCTCACATTTTAAACCAACACATTTAGTTTGTTAACCCCTGTTCTAGACCCTAGAAATAACAAATTTTGATAACATAATGCAATAATAACAATCTTGCTGGCTTTCCTGCTTCCAGATCTGACATACCCTCTCCTTAGTCAACATAAGAAAGGTACTTCAGGAGTTAGATTTGTCTAAATATGAAATTGACTTACTCTATACATAATGATGGGAGCTCTGGTGGTGTAGTGCCTAAGGCATTTGACTGCTAACTAGAAGACTGGTGATTCCAATCCACCAGTCACTCCTCAGAAGGAAGGTTGGGCAATCAACTACTGTGGTGATACTGCCTTGGAAACCCAAGGAGGGGTCACTATGAGTTGGATCTGACTTGATGGCAGTGAGTTTGATTTTTGGTTTT
>NW_006923691.1:21190-22242 GCF_000298275.1 Orycteropus afer afer | reverse complement strand
CACCTTTAATGTTATGTAAATTTGCCCTCACTTTCGAAGGATTGAATTAGCCCCTCTTCTCAACAAATTCTTCATCACAATCACCTTCACTTGTTGCATGTGCAACTTTTAAATCATTTAAAAAGGCTTTTCTTCTACTACCCAAAACCAAGCCCACTGCTACTGAGTCTGTTTCAACTCACACTGACCCTATGTTGTTGTTGTTATGTACCATCGAGTCAGACCCGACTCATAGTGATCCCTCCTTGGAGTTTCCGAGGCAATATCACTACGGAAGTAGATTGCCTAACCTTTTGAGGAGTGTCTGGTGGGTTTGAACCACCAGGCTTCTGGTTAGCAGTCGAACGCGTTAGGCACTATGCCACCAGAGCTCCCACTGCCCTATAGGATTTACAAGGCTTTAACTCTGTATAGATGCAGAATGCCTCATATTTCTCCCATAGAGCAGCTGGTGGGTTCAAATCGCTGACCTTTTGGTTAGTGGCCAAATGCCTTATATACTGTGCCACCAGAACTCCTTTTTCTTGAATTAAAGTAAGGCTGAAGAAGAAAATAAGAACATTATGCACCTGTCACAACTTACCTACAAATTCAACTTAAAGACACACTTAGGAATGGAGCTGGTTTGTAACCCAGGGTCTGCCTGAATTTACGTTCCTTGATTGGTTTTCTTTCACCATAGATAAAAAAAATTCTAATAATTTTCATTTTTGTTTTACTAAACTTATTTTCATAGAGGGGCCAAATATTTTTTCCATGTAAATTTGGCAAGCAGGATTTGATACATTGATCAGTTTTTGTCCATATAAAATTTTCTGATTAAAGTTCTGTAAATGTAAGTTTTCTTTTGTGGCATTTTTTTTAATTGTGATTTAGGTGAAGATTTACAGAGCAAATTCATTTTCCATACAGCAGTTCACATATACTTTGTCTCATGTCATTGACCACAGTTTACCACAATGCAAAAGCTCCCCTCCCACTTCTCCCCATAGTTACCTCTTCCCAGTGTCCATCCCTCCATACATTCCTGCCCCCTGAGCTGTCTCCCTGTG
>NW_006923691.1:16407-17151 GCF_000298275.1 Orycteropus afer afer | reverse complement strand
GATTATCTTCTGTGTCTGTGTTAATTGGTTTCCCTTTTCTTTGTTGAAGAGCGTCTGTGCGGTCCTTGTGCCTAGTCCGCCATCTTGCCGGAACTCAAATGTTGCCTTTCTGATCTCATTGTTGTATGGCGTGTACCTACCTGGAGTAATTGTTTACTTTATAGGCATGTCTATTGTTTGGCTGGAAGCCATGACAGTGAGTTCAATTTCAGTCCCAAAGCGTGACTAGGGGCCATCGTCTTGAGGATTTCACCAGTCTCTATCAGACCAGTAAGCCTGGTCTTTTTATGATTTGGAGTTTTGTTCCACATTTTTCTCCTACTTTATCCAAGATCTCCTGTTTTGATCCCTTTCAGAGTGGTTGGCAGTGGTAGCTTGGCACCATCTATTTCTTTTGGTCTCAGGATCATGGAAGCTGAGTTTCCCATGGTCCACTAGTCTCTTGGACTAGTTGTTTCCATGCATCTTTTATTTTCTTTATTCTTCTTTGTTCCAGATGAGAAAAGACCAACTGTTGCATCTTAGATGGCTATTTGTAAGCTTTTAAGATGCCAGTTACTACTCACCAAAGTAGGATGTTGAACAATATTTTTGTGTAGTGTAATTAAGCTTGATATCTCCCAGCAAACCTAAGCTTTATTGAGTGAAGTTTTAACTGTTAATTTTATTTTGACTGATTATTTCTCCTAATTGTTTCAAGTAGGAATTGGATAATGATCTTGGAGTTTATTTCTTAGCTAATAC
>NW_006923691.1:12705-16113 GCF_000298275.1 Orycteropus afer afer | reverse complement strand
ATAATAATATATTTTGCTAATTATTTTTACTTTAATCAGAAAGTTTAATCAAGGTTTAATCAGAAGGATATAATTCTTGGTAAAATGGGAGGTCAATGAAAGAGGGGAAGGCCCTCAACAAGATGGATTGACACAGTGGCTACAACCATGGGGTCAGGTATAGCAAGGATTTTGGAGCTGACACAGGACTGGGCAGTGTTTCGTTCTGCTGTACATGGGGTCTCTATGAGTTGGAGATGACTCGACAGCACCTAACAACAACAACAATTATTTTCACCAGATTTTTTTTGTTGTGAACTAGGTAATAGCCTAATATTTTGCTTTTTTTGCTTTTGTTTTTGTTTTTTAGGTTTATCTATTAAAAAACACACATAATTCCTCAACTATTCCAGGTTGGCTTTATTGTGTTGGATTGATCTATTGTATTATGAATCCAGTTCTCTGAATTTCTGATCAGTTTGTGTGCCGTGTTCTAATTGTTCATGGTGTAGGTGAAGAACAATATTGTTCTGATTCATATTATACCAACTCTCTGATATTGATAGGCAGGTTTGTTCTCATTTTATAAGGAAATCTGAGACATAGACTTACACACACACACACACACACACACTTTTGGGCGTAGAAGAGCCTAACAGTGTCTCTAACCCAATAGTGTTGGTCTTAACTCATTTAAGAGTGGGGAAAGTCAAGCACAAATATACATTATCTAGAAATAAAGCCCCCTATGATCTGAAATATTTAACTTTCTTTCTTCCCCCATCCCGCCTTTATATAAATTAACAATTAGAGATTAATCTGGTTTGCCAAACTTCATTCTTAAAATCCAAAATTGTCTCTGTGAGCTTCACAGTCATATCAGACAATATACTTCTTAACTACTATTTCTGACCCTTTATATTTTATACAGATGCTTTTTACATCTGTTCTCTTACTTGATCCTCAAAGACCCTGTAAGATAGATTACCATTCCAATTTTACTGATAAGAAAATTGAAACTCAGAGATTTCTTGTTCCTGGACCAGTGTCTAGGCTATGTGTGTTACTATTCTTTTTGGGAATGACTTAAATCAATTACTTATTGTTTTGGTTACCTCTAGTGCCAGTTTAACAGAAATACCACAAATGTGTGGCTATAACAAACAGGAGTTTATTCTCTTAGAGTTTAGGAGTCTAGAAATCCAAGTTCAAAGTGCCAGGCTCTAGGGGCTAGGTGAAAGCCCTGCAACCTTGGTTCAGCTCTCCCTCTTGCTCCTGGCCCACTGAAGCTGGAGGTTTTCTTCACTCAGGCAGCTGCTGGCTGCTGAGGCTGACAAACCCAAGGTAGACAAATAAAATGTCATAGTCCCGAGATTATCAAACAACATGGCAGGCCACTGGTTCAAGTCCAGAGACAGTCTCAAGATCGACAGGAAACATAGCAGGCTGCTGAATAAAGACTTGACTACATACAAGGTCCAAACATGCCAAAAAAGTCCAGAACCTTTCTGAAAGTTTCTTATATACTGGAAGTAGACCATGTCCTGAGGCAGCTACAAAGCTGCTCCAGTAGATTCTACCATAGAGTTGATTACAAGTCTCATCATGGGAAGTAACATCCAGCTGCCCAGCCAGTCAAAACCAGGCCCAGACAAGTTGACCTAACTACCACACTTATCATAAGAGATACTTAAATATTTATTAAATTATCAAACTAATATATCTGAGAGCCTACTTATTAAAGGAATGACTAAGAGCAATGTATGGTAGTGGTGGGGTGGTAGTGATGATCTTGGATAAGATAACTATAAATATGAGAGGACTAAGAAGGAGAATTTCAGAGTCTAAAAATGGCTTCACCACAGTGTTTTGCTAATTCTGAGAGTTATACTGAAGGTCATCTTGTTTCCTCACAGCCTTGTTGCCATCATCAGAGACTGCTTCCTTTAGGGATACTACAAGCAGCTCTGAGTGCCAAATTTCTTCTTTTTTTTGTTCTGTGAATCCCGAGTTTCTTGGGAATAATAGAGTTTCTCCCCTGAACTCCAAAGATGACACAAGGGCCCTGAAGAGACTGTTCACAATTGAATATGCTTATTTCTCTCTTTTACTTTTTTAGAGGAGGGAGAATTACCAAAGATGTCTCCATCTTCACCTCAAGGAATACTCAAAAAGAGATCAGCTTTTGAAGATCTTACCAATGTGAGTATGCTAGTACGCTCTTCTGCTGTTGTTTGTTTTAAAACTTTTTTATTTTTTTAACTTTTTATTGTGATTTGAGTGAAAGTTTACAGAGCAAATTTGTTTTCTATTCAACAGTTTATATACATTTTGCTTCATGACATTGATTGTAATCCACACAGCATAATAGCACTCTTCCCATTTCCTCCTTGTGGTCACCGTATCCCTTTGTCCTTATTTCCCTATCCATTCCTGCCTTCTAAGCTTTATCCCTACATAAATGCTGCCCATTTATGGTTGATTATTATAAGGAGTGTGTACCTCCCTGGTGTTACTGTTCACCTCAGAGGTCTGTTTGTTTGGCTTGTTTGGCTGCAAGTTGAGGTCAGGCATGAGTTCATTTCCAGGCTTGATGGGTTACTAAGGGCCATGGTTTCAGGGGTTCCATCGTTTTTTTCAGACCAGTAAGCCTGGTGTTTTCTTATGATTTTGAGTTTTGTTCCACATTTTTCTCCCACTCTATATGGGACCTCCTATTGTGATCCCTTTCAGAGTGATCAGCAGTGAAAGCTGAGCTCCATCTAGTTCTTCTGGTCTCAGGGTTGTGGAGGCTGTGGTTCACATGGTCCAATAGTCCTTTGTACCAAATTTTTCCATGTATCTTTGATTTTCTTAATACTTCTTTGCTCTGGACGAGAAGAGACAAATAGTTGTACCTTAGATGGCCACTTCAAAACTTTTAAGACCCCAGTCACTACTCACCGAACTAGGATATAAAATGGTACCTTTGTAGACTATGTGATGCCAAGTGACCTTGATGTCCACTGCACCTATAGTACTAGTTTGCAGGCCCAGTGACTCGCTCCCTCAAGGTGTTTGGTTATGACAAAGAAGTTTTCATAACTTTGCCCCGTTAGCTCTACTAGATATATGGACATTTTTACATCACATATATAGAAATATTGTCTTCCACACCTATATATGACTATGGGTATAGTCCTTTTGCCTACTCAGACTTGATCATCTTGCCTGTCTACTTATATATCCACGTGTACATTAATGTTTGTTATTACTGATAATGCAGTAATGTGTATATAATCATGTTTCCCTTTGTTGTCTGTTCAAGGCATTTAGCTGCTAACCAAAAGGTCAGTGGTTTGAAACCACCAGCTGTTCTGTGGGAGAAAGATGAGGAAAACTGCCTCTGTAAAGATTTATAGCATTGCAAACCCTATGGGGGTTTCTACT
>NW_006923691.1:11081-12594 GCF_000298275.1 Orycteropus afer afer | reverse complement strand
AGAAATACATCACCCTATCTTCCTTACATGGAACAGCTGGTGGGTTTGAACTGCTGACCTACCAGTTAGCAGTCAAGTGTCTTATCCGCTATGCCACCAGAGTGCCATATGGTTGCTATGGGTCAGAATCAACTCTGTGGCAGTGAGTTTTTGTTGTCTGTACCTCTTGTAACCTCCCTGTGTCTTCCTTCTCTTTAGTGATATTGTGGTGGTCACTCACGTTTTTTGTCATGTGAATAGCAGCCTAGAATGAATCGCCAGAATAGAGTCACGACCTCTTAATTCCCAGACTTGAGTCAGTTTACAGACCAACCCCTTGAATGAAGGGGGGCCGGGTCCCCTTGAGGAAGGACCCCATTACATTGCCAAAAATTTATAATGTCAGTCTTTCTCCCAGCCTTCCCCAAAGGGATCTGAGGCCTTTTACTAGGGTGACTGTTCACTGGGGAAAAGGAAATAATCAGACTTTTTGGGGATTACTGGACACTGGCTCTGAAATGACACTAATTCCAGGAGACCCAAAGTGTCATTGTGGCCCACAACTCAGAGTAGGAGCATATGGAGTTCAAATTACTGATGGAGTTTTACCTAAGATGCATCTCACAGTGGGTCCAGTGGGTCCCCGAACCCATCCTGTAGTGATTTCCCCAGTTCCAGAATGCATATATGGAATAGATATACTGAGCAATTGGCAGAATTCCCACATTGGGTCCCTGACATGTGGAGTAAGGGCTATTATGGTAGGAAAAGCCAAGTGGAAGCCATAAAAACTGCTTCTACCTAGAAAAATAGTAAACCAAAAGCAATACTGCATCCCTGGAGGGGTTGCAGAGATTACTGCCACCATTAAGGACTTGAAAGATGCATTTAATTCGCCTATTTGACCTGTGCAAAAACCAAATGGATCTTGGAGAATGACAGTAGATTATCGTCAACTTAATCAGGTGGTGATTCCCATTGCAGCTGCTGTTCCTGATGTGGTTTCATTGCTTGAGCAAATTAGTACATCTCCTGGCACTTGGTATGCAGCTATTGATCTGGCCAATGCCTTTTTCTTGATACCAATTTCAAAGGACCATCAGAGGCAGTTTGCCTTCAACTGGCATGGCCAACAATACACTTGGACAGTGCTTCCTCAGGGGTATATCAACTCTCCAGCACTATGTCATAATTAGTCCGTAGGGATCTTGATCACCTTTCCCTTCCACAAGACATCACACTGGTCCATTATATTGATGACATTACTCTGATTGGACCTAGTAAGGAAGAAGTATTGAAGATTCTAGACTTATTGGTGAGACATCTGTGTGCTAGAGGGTCAGAAATTAACCCAACAAAAATGCAGGCACCTTCCACCTCAGTGCAGTTTCTAGGAGTCCAATGGTGTGGGGCATGTCAAGATATTCCTACTAAAGTGAAGGATAACTTATTATATCTGGCTTCCCCCATAACTAATAAGGAGGAAGAATGTCTGGTGGGCCTCTTTGGATTTTGGAAGCAACATATCCTTCAT
>NW_006923691.1:8598-10272 GCF_000298275.1 Orycteropus afer afer | reverse complement strand
ATCTTGGATACACTCCCCATTTCATAGACATAATCGTTTAGCTTGTCCACCTATCTATCTGGGTAGCCTATTTATTAAGTCACTCCAAAAGCTGCTAGTTTTGAGTGGGGCTAAGAACAACAGAAGGCCCTGCAATAGGTTCAGGCTGCTCTGCCACTTGGGCCATATGATCTGGCTGATCCAGTGGTGCTTGAAGTGTCTGTAGCAGATAGAGATGCTGTTTGGAATCTTTGTCAGGTCCCTATTGGTGAATTACAATGTAGACCCTTGGGATTTTGGAGCAAAGCCCTGCCATTCTCTGCACATAACTACTCTCCTTTTGAGAAACAGCTTTTGGCTTGTTACTGGGCTTTAGTAGAGAATGAACGCCTAACCATGGGCCACCAGGTCCCCATGAGGCCTGAGCTGCCCATCATGAACTGGGTGTTGTCTGACCCATCATAAATTTGGATGTGCACAGCAGCACTCCATCATTAAATGGAAGTGGTATATCAGAGATCGGGCTCAAGCAGGACCCGAAGGCACAAGTAAGTTGCATGAGGAAGTGGCCCAAATGCCTGTGGTCTCCACTCCAGTCAGATTACCTTCCCTCACCCAGTCTGCACCTATGACCTAATGGGGAGTTCCTTATGATCAGTTGACTGAGGAAGAGAAAACTCATGCCTGGTTTACAGGTGGTTCTGCACAATATGCAGGCACCACTCAAAACTGGACAGCAGTGGCACTGTAGCCCCTATCTGGGACTTCCTTAAAGGAAAGTGGTGAAGGGAAATCCTCCCAATGGGCAGAACTTCAAGCCATACATCTGACTGTTCGCTTTGCATGGAACAAGAAATGACCAGATGTGTGATTGTATATGGATTCATGGGCTGTGGCCAATGGCTTGGCTGGATGGTCTGGGACTTGGAAGGAGCATGATTGGACAAATGGTGACAAAGATGTATCGGGAACAGGTTTGTGGATAGATCTCTCTGAATGGGCCAAAGGAGTAAAGAAATTTGTGTCTCATGTGAATGTCCACCAAAGGGTGACCTGGGCAGATGAGGACTTTAACAGTCAAGTGGAGAGGATGATACATCCAGTGGAAACTATCCATCCTTTTCCCCCAGCTTCTCCTGTTATTGCTCAATGGGCTCATGAACAAAGTGCCGTTGGTGGCAGGGATGGAGGATATGCATGGGCTCAGCAAAATTGACTTCCACTTACCAAGCCTGATTTGGCTACTGCCACTGCTGAGTGCTCAATCTGCCAGCAGCAGACCAACACTGAGTCTGTGATATGGAACCATTCCTTGGGGTGATCAGCCAGCAACCTGGTGGCAGGTTGATTACATTGGACCACTTCCATCATGGAAAGGACAGTGTTTTTTTCTTACTAGAATAGATGCTTATTCTGGATATGGATTCGCCTTCCCTGCACGCAATGCTTCTGCCAAAACTACCATCCGTGAACTTATAGAATGCCTTATCCACCGTAATGGTATCCCACACGGCGTTGCTTCAGATCAGGGGACTCACTTCACAGCAAATGAAGTGTGGCAATGGGCCTATGCTCATGGAATTCACTGGTCTTACCATGTTCCCCATCATCCTGAGGCAGCTGGCTTGATAGAACAATGGAATGGCCTACTGAAAACACAATCATGGTGCCAGGTAGTTAGCAATACCTTGAAGG
>NW_006923691.1:5985-7073 GCF_000298275.1 Orycteropus afer afer | reverse complement strand
GCCTCATGGGGACCAGCCTTGTGCTGATCTTTCTAAGAGAAATTGTTCAAGAATGGGCACACTGGTTGGTATTAGCATCTGTTGTCTATCTCCTATGCACATAATTTGGTGTCCTCCCTGTTCCTAATGATATCATGGTGGTCACAGACTCTTTCCATACATCCTACCCTTACCTCCATCAGCATGTGGGCCCCAACTAGCCTAAAATCAATCCCTCCACTTCCCTCCCCACCCCAGTAATCTACAAAGTGAGTTCCCTTTCCCAAGCAAACCCTTCTTTGTTTTTTTACAGTAATGGGCTCATACAGTACTTGTCCTTCTGCGATTGATTTATTTCACTCAGCATAATGTCCTCCAGGCTCATCCACATTGTGAGATGATTCACACATCCCTCATTGTTCTTTAATGTAGCATAGTATTCCATTGTGTGCATGTACCGTAATTTGGTTATCCACTCATCCGTTGATGGGCATTTAGGTTGTTTCCATCTCTCTACTGTAGTGAATTGTGCTGCAGTGAACATAGGTGTGCATATGTCTATCCGTGCACTGCCTCTCACCTCTTTAGGATATATTCGTAGTAATGGGATTGCTGGGTCAAATGGTATTTCTATTTTCAGTTTTTTAAGGAAATGCCATACCATATGCCACAATGGTTGTACCATTTTACAATCCCACCAGCAGTGCACAATAATTCCAATCTCTCTGTAACCTCGCCAGCATTTCTTATTTTCTGACCTGTTGAACTTTACTTTTGTTGCTGGGGTGAGAGATGATATCTCAACCTTGTTTTGATTTGCATCTCTCTAATGACTATGGACCATGAGCAATTCCTCATGTGTTTGTTGGCTGCCAGCATATCATCTTTGATGAAGTGTCTGTTCAGGTCTTTTGCCCATTTATGAATTGGGTTGTTTGTCTTTATGGTGTTGAGGTGTTGAAGTTTTCTATAGATTTGGGAGATAAGTCCTTTATCAGATATGTCATAGGCAAATATTTTCTCCCAATCTGTAGGTTCTCGTTTTACTCTTTTGATGAAGTCTTTTGATGCACATAAGAATTTAATTTCTAAAAGTCACAGTCTTCTAG
>NW_006923691.1:4797-5787 GCF_000298275.1 Orycteropus afer afer | reverse complement strand
AAAGAGGCTGTCTCTTTCCATTTAATGGGTTTTGGACCTTTGTCAAAGATCAGGTATCCATAGTTGGATGGGTCTATTTCTGGACTTTTCGATTCTGTTCCATTGTTCTGTCTATCATTGTACCAATACCACGCTGTTTTTGAATACTGTGTTGTTGGTGTTTCCTTGTTCCATATACTTTTCTGTGCTGAGTTAATTTGTTATCAAGTGCTTCTTCTCTTTTCTTCTTTATTGTTGGTTTTGTGGTTATTAAACCCATATGTTTTCCTTCCTTCTGGATTTGCTTAGGGGGATTATTAATTTTCTGTATGGTTACCTTGGAGTGAATTCTTACCTCTACATTTTTAGAACAGTCTGTTCTATGAGAACATTGTCCTGTTTTTCTCTCCATTTGGATGTTTGTTTTTAGAAGTTTTATTCCCTCCAGTAGGTTAGTTGCTGTTGTCATGTGCAGATTGGCTTCCTTGAACTTTAGTGTACAGTGTTTTATGGTGTTATTTTGAGTGTCTATTTCTGGTTTGGTTTTAGTGTTGATATCATGTATCCTGATTTTGTTGATCTCTGTTGTGGGTTCTCTATTGGAAGGACTTCCTTAAGTATTTCTTTAAGGTTTGTCTGTTTTTAACAAAATTCCTTAATTTCGTTTGTCTGAGAATGCCTTGATTTCACCCTCATATTTGATGGATAATTTGGCTGGATATAGGATTCTTGGTTGGAAGTTCTTTTCCTTCAGTCTTTTATATATACTGTCCCATTGCCATCTTGCCTGCATGGTTTCAGCTCAGTAATTAGAGCTCAGCCTGAGTATTATAAACAATATTTCTTTTTTTTATGTTTTTATTGTTTTATTTTGATTTGGGTGAAGATTTACAGAGCAAATTCACTTTCCATACAGCAGTTCACATATACTTTGAATCATGTCATTGACCACAGTTTACCACAATGCCACAGCTCCCCTCCCACTTCCTCCCCATAGTTACCTCTTCCCAG
>NW_006923691.1:0-677 GCF_000298275.1 Orycteropus afer afer | reverse complement strand
TAGGTTCTCTTCATTTCTCTTAAATCTTTGTTCTGATTTTTCTTCATACAGGCTGGTGTCCAGGGATTTGTCTTCTAGTTGGGATATGTGTTCTTTAGCCAGTTCTGTCCTACTCTTTTCTGCTTCCACTGTATCATGTAATTCTGTAATTTTGGTATTCGTCTTCTGGATTTCTAACTGCTGTGTATGAGTTCTGATTGTGCATTGATCTTGTTATTTTGTTCTTGAATGGTTTTCCTGAGTTCTTCTAGGGAACTCTTTGGGCTCTCCTTGCTTCTGTTTGGGGTTTCCTTAGGCTCTTGTAGTGCTCTATAAATATACCTTCTAAATTCCTTCTTGGATAATTCTATTGCCTCCTGTTCCTCAATGTTTAATGAGAGTTTTGTTTAGGGTTTTACTTCTAATGTCTTGTCCTTTTTTTTTTTGTTTGTTTGATTTGAGGTTGTCTGTTGTTTCCTAGACATTTTGAGGTTGTCTTTTATTGTTGCTTATGTATTAATTTGTTTTGTCTTGGTTTTATGATTTAATATTTTGAAAAGGTGGAGCTGGTGTATTTTAATTTTTTGGCTATTAATTCAGGTGTGCTAGGTTGCTCTGCGGGAGCTCTGGTAGCATAGTAGCTAAGACACTTGCCTGCTAACCAGACGGCTGGCGGTTCAAACCCACCAGCCACTCCT
>NW_006923690.1:5319-22718 GCF_000298275.1 Orycteropus afer afer | reverse complement strand
GCCCAACCTTCCTTCCAAGGAGTGGCTGGTGGGTTTGAACCGCCAGCCTTCTGGTGAGCAGTCAAGTGCCTTAGGCACAATGCTACCAGAGCTCCTAGCTACTTTAAATCGTTTTGTGTTAAATGTAACGTTGAGGCCATCTCAGGGTTGGTGTCTGCTGATTTTCTTTTCCTTAAGAAAAGGGCCACATTTTTCTTGTTCTTTATTTGTTGAGTTATGTTGATTGTGTTGTGGACAGTGTGAATATTATGTTGCATAGATTATAATATGTTACATACTTCATGAGGTTTTTTTTTTTTTTACTCTAACAATTAAACCATTTGGACTCAAAACTCCATCATCTTCAAAACATTCTGTGGGTGATATCTCATACTTCAGTTTATTTTTATTTTATTATTTATTTATTTATTTGTTTTGCTACACTGATATTTCATACACAATGCTTTTAAATATTTTAAAATTGGTACACCATTGACTGAAGGATGCTACAGTTATCCTCTATTGATTGCTGTCAATAAAATGTTTTACTTTTCTATTCTCCCATCAATTGACAAATAGAGTTTATGAATTTTAATATTTATTTGAGCTATTGATGCTCTAATCCTGGATCCACTGAGAAACTTTTAAGTGCTAATGGCTGGGTGGTATGTATCTTGAGATTTCACAAAAAATTAAGGTGAAATACCCAAGGACCAACTGGTGAAAAAGACCAGATTCATTCACCCAAAATCTCCTAAAAATGGACTGCTACAATTTGGAGAAAGTGGGTTTTTATGGTGAGAGGAAGTGTTATCAGTGGTAATTGGACAAGAAATGTTTTGGTTATATAAGCTTAATCTAAACGACATTTTTGATCCAGCCTAGAGATTGTTATAGTTTACATTACATCTTTATTGAATGAGAAATGCCTGAGTATTCAAATATTTTGTAGAAGGCAAATATCACTATATAAGAAAGAGTTCTGGCATGTTGTTGTTGTTGTTATGTGCCGTCGAATCGGCCCTGACTCATAGCGACCCCTCCTGGGGTTTCCAAGGCAGTATCACTACGGAAGTAGGATTGCCCAACCTTTTTAAAATTCTATCAAACATTAATTACTGCTTATGATTAAAAATTCAATATATAACTTTTAAAGTTTGAAAACATATGCAATAGCAAAAGTTTTCTCAGCTCTATAAGCTTTCTAAAATCACTATACTGGATATTTGTGATACTAAATAAGCACGTGTTTTAAACAGGTTAGTTGAGAGCAAAACAATTTGTTAATATCTCTTCCAGTTAAAAATGTGAATGATTTATTGAGTTTTTCTTCCTCTCTAATAGGAGCTGACTAAGATATAGGCTTTTCTTCTTTTCATTTGAAGATTCTCAATTGTAATTTAAGGAGCTCTGGGTGCATAGTGCCTACGTCATTTGACTGCTAGCCAGAAGGCTGGTGGTTCAAACCCACTAGCCACTCGTTGGAAGGAAGACTGGGCAATCTACTTCTGTAGAAATACCACCTCAGAAACCCAAGGAAAGGTCACTTTTTTATTCATGTTAATGGTGCAGTTTCCCAAAGCAATCCCACAAACAAAAGTTTTGTGTACTGTGTGAGACTGGTATCTTTAAGAAATAGAACCGCCACCAAAACACATCAATTTGGTAATTTCTTCAGGAAATCTCAAGAAATGAAAGAATCACTGTACATATTTACATTTATGAATAAGGGCTAGGTTAAACTAGACTGTAGGTAATGAATCTAAAATCTAGAAATGAATGCATAATATGTTTATTTATTTATTTATTTTGCTAGAGGAAATGGAGAAAACTTCTTAGAATCAGACGACATCTATTTACACATTCTGAAGCCAGTCTAGGGTAAAACTGTAATTTTTGGCTCAAAATGGAAACTTCTCATTTTAAATAGCTATTATACTGGGGAATTCATTGATTTTCAATTCAACCATAAGAAGAAAGCTTGAAGTTTTTGGAATTTCAGAGAGTGAATTTCTTCTTTTATAAGAAAACTGCTTAAAAACAAAACAAAAAAAATTTCCCTGTTTAAAAACAAACAAACCAAAAAAAAATCTGAATGCTTAATCAAAATTTACATTAAAATAATCTTGAGAAAACTCGGAAAATCTTACTCCTACTGGAATCCATATGTATGCAAATAAATTATAAAATATGAAGATTACAATGCTTCATTGAAAAGACTCCTAAAATAAATAAATCCCTGTGACAGAATAATATATCGGGAATAAAGTTCCACTGCATTGGAAATATTGAACTGAGATTCTACACCCACACTTCCCCCTTCTGACAATGACTAATTTGTAGCCTTGACACTCTGTGGATGTAAAACAGCCACTTACTTGGAACAACAGTAAGCCCTTTCACATATAATGTCAGAGCACTGGCAGAAACCACTATGCAAAGCAGAGATGCAGGGATATTGTCAAAGTTAAGAGGACTTGTGAGAAACGTTGGAATAAAGTAGAGATGGTACTATTAATTCTAAGAGGTCTTGTGGCACAGTACCTGAGACATGTGACTGCTAACCAGAAGGCTGATAGTTCAAAACCATCAGCTGCTCTGTGGAAGGAAGATGGGGTAATCTACTTCCCTAAAGATTTACCACCTTGGCAACCCAATGAATCAGAATCTACTCAATGGCAGTAGGCTTGGTTTGCTTTACTATTAACTCTCAGAATATTTTGATAGTGGAGCATAAGTGTCATTGAAACTTTTGAATAACAATACTATACACTTACTACTGGTTGTTGATTTTCAAAGACCCAAAACAAATTATTAATATTAAAACCCTAATCAATATTTATATATATATATTTTTTTCCTGGATAAATTAGAAGTTGAAATGGAAGATGTATATCACTTTTAATATTACATATTACTATGTTGTAGACTCCTAGAGTTCAGGCTGGTATAATACTATGCTAATTATCTTTTTTTGTAATTTTTAAATTAATTGTCAGTTTTCT
Source organism: Orycteropus afer afer (assembly GCF_000298275.1). Lineage (NCBI taxonomy): Eukaryota > Metazoa > Chordata > Mammalia > Tubulidentata > Orycteropodidae > Orycteropus > Orycteropus afer. Next base: position 19,734 of record NW_006923690.1, on the reverse strand, counting down.
TCTAGATAAATGTCTTGTTTATTTCAGTAAACTATGCTGAATTGGCTATTAAAATGTTGTATGTGTTTGTGTGTTATGTGTATGTGTATTAACAGAAATTATCCTTGTCAATAAAATGTCTACCTGTATGGCGTCTTTTTAATATATCCTTTGAAATTAATCAACCAACATAGGGTGACGATATTTTGTACGAATACCATTAATGTACTAATGACAGCATTTAAAATAATGTTTAAAACAACAAACAAATGAGTGAATTAATAAATCAACTACCTGATTGTCTAACTAACAAATTAACAAGTTAGCTGACTAATTTATTAACAGAAGTCATGTGTTAAGTGTTTAGGTCACTTTTGATGAAATTATGGCTAGGTATATACCCATTGCCATTGAATTGATTCTGACTCATACAACCCTGTAGGTACAAAGTAGAACTGCCCCATTGGGTTTCCACAGCTCTAAATCTTAAACCATATCTTTATCTATTTCATGTTGTTGTGTTGTTATATGCCACTGAGTCAGACCCAACTCATAGCGACCCCTCCTTGGGTTTCCGAGACAGTATCACTACAGAAGTAGAACTGCCACATCTTTCTCCCATGGAGCAGCTGGATAGCTTGAACCACTGATCTTTGGTTTTGCAGTGATGCGCTTTAACCACTAAGTCACTAAGGCACCAAGGCTAGATATATAGGGACTGACAAACTCTACATTTTCAATAATCTCTCCTCTATTCAGTTTCCCCTGCCACTAATAGTATCTCTGCTACCTGGAAGAGTCTGCATTATTAATTGACAAATGAATAAAGAAATCAAAAGTACAAACTTGATACTACTTAACTACATGCCTTAGTAAAAGTTTCTTAACATCTCTAAGGCCCAGTTTTCTTCTTCTTTAAAACAAGGACAAGGAGGTTGGAGTAGAAAAATATCTATAGTCTCTTTATATTGTAAAATTACCCATGCTATGAACTTGGCCCATGCATTCAAAGAAATGGACATGGATACAGCAATATTCTGAAAACCACAGCTTTTACTTGTCATAGAGACCCTGACTAAGAAAATCAGATTTTAAAGATACAAATTGTAGTACTAAAAGATTAAAAAAAAAAAAAAACTGAAAAGGCCTATGATTTAAGCATATACATTAACACCATGGATAAGATTATTATATATTCCCTATTAAATGATTATTGGATCAACAATTATGCAAAACACTAAATTGTTTGAAATTAGCTTGAATGCCATATTTCTAATTAGATTAGACTTGAACAATATCTTTATCTATTTCATGTTGTTGTTGTGTTGTTATATGCCATTGAGTCAGACCCAACTCATAGCAACCCCTCCTTGAGTTTCCGAGACAGTATCACTACAACAGAAGTAGATTGCCCAACCTTCTTTCCAAGGGGTGGCTGGTAGGTTTGAACCTCCAGCCTTCTGGTTAGCAGTCAAGTGCCTTAGGCACTATGCTACCAGAGCTCTTTCCTAGTTCATGAATTTGTCCAAATAATTTAATCTATATGTAAATTATCACTTAAAATTTTTCCATCAATAGTAAAACAAACGCAGAACGATTTTCTCTTTAAGATTTTTACCTCAAACACTTGAATATCCCTAAATTTGCAACAGATGACTACTGTGAAAAGACTAAATTTAAATCTTAAGTTTAGAAGTTGAAAATAATCAACTTTAAGTGCATTCACCCACATAAGCTAAAGTAAACTTCTTTAGGATGTAAATTTAATTAAGTTACAAATATAGAGATTAATGTGCATAATAACAATGTAGGAAAAAAAATGTTAAATTGCAATCTACTTCCATAGTGATAAGCCTAGGAAACCAAAGGAGAGGTCGCTATGAGTCAGGTCTGACTCAACGGCACATAACAACAACCACAACAAAACAACTTACTCTCAAAAGTCAAATCCCCATTCTTACTCTTCCCTCTACCTTTTCTTAAAAGTTAAGTACATATAAAAATACAGAATTAAACTGGTAGAAGACACACACACAAGATCACACAAAACAAGTACATTTTAACAACAGTAAAGATGGTGATAAAATCAGTTTAATCAAATAAGTAGTTTCACTGTTCAATTAGGAACATTAAGGAGATAATTTAGGAAAAATATTGTTAAATTATTATAAAGTGCATCTATAGTAGCATAGTGCCTAAGGCACTTGACTGCTAACCAGAAGGCTAGCAGTTCAAACCCACCAGCCACTCCTTGGAAGGAAGGTTGGACAATCTACTTCTGTAGTGATCTGCCTTAGAAACCCAAGGAGGGGTCGCTATGAGTCAGGTCTGACTCGATGGCACATAACAACAACAACAACAACATAGTATTCCAAACATTTCTTTATAATTTATTTTAATAATAGGCCTCAAATAATTTCACTTTCTTGAGAAAAAAAAAATATGTATCTTACCAACCATATTTTTGAAGGCTATTTTCACTTGCTGGTTCCTCAGAGCATAGATGAATGGGTTCAACAGAGGGGCAACTGAGGTATTTAGAACAGCTACTCCCTTATTAAAAGTACCTGCATCTTTAACAGAAGGATTTATATACATAAAGATACAGCTTCCATAAGAAAGTGAAACCACAATCATATGAGAGGAACAAGTAGAAATAGCTTTTTTCCTTTGTTGAACAGAGGGGAATCTGAGAATCGTACTGATGATGTATGTATAGGAAAGAATCACTAACACCAGTGTGAAGATGAGTGTCACTCCAGCAAGGATAAACTCAATCATTTCTATGAAATGTATATCTGAACAGGACAAATGCAATAATACAGTATAGTCACAGCAATAATGATTGATGATATTGGATGCACAGAAAGGCAACTGGAGAGTCATTATATATGGCACAATGACAACTAAAAAACCAGAGAACCAGGAACATAGGACAAGTTGAATGCACAGTCTCCTGCTCATCACAGTTGTGTAATGCAGGGGCCTGCAGATGGCAACGTAGCGATCATAGGACATGGCAGCTAAAAGGTAAAATTCAGTGGCTCCCAGAAAGATCTCAAAAAAATACTGAGTGAAGCAGCCGGCAAAGGAAATAGTCTTGTCTCCAGTTTCAATGTTGACTAGCATTTTGGGCACAAAGACAGAGGTAAAGGAGATTTCCAAAAAGGAAAAATTCCTGAGGAAGAAATACATAGGACTCTGGAGGCAATGATCCAGCAGTGTCAGAATGATGATAGTCAAATTTCCCATGATGCTGAGGACATAAGTTAGTAGTAATAAAAGGAAGAGCACAGCTTGAAGCCCGGAATCATCTGTCAGTCCAAGAAGAATGAACTCAATCACTGATGTTTGGTTTTCCATCATCAACTTCAGATAAATTATACTAGTGAAAGATGATTTAAAAAAAAAAAATGGAATAAAACTAAAAGTTCTACACATTTTTTAATATAAAAGTGTATTCAAGACACAATTAGAAGATTTTTAACCCTGAATCTTTCTTAATCCTTTATTTTGCAAATGTCTTACATCTGAATAACAAAACAATAGGTATAACAAAAAATATCTAAAGTAAGCATTTTGCATATTTTCTTATTTTGCTTCTTATATAAAAAAAGACTCTGACTCTTAGGAACCTTTTCAATTATTTCTTCCAAATTGTACAAAGATTTATTTCTTACCATTTTCCTACTTCTGTATACTTTCCTTCTTAGCCTTTCTATTCCAATTTTCATCTTTAAGCATTTGGTTGAGATAAATGTGCAAAGATAAATTTAAAGCAGATTTCAATAGAATCAGATTTATGTGAGGCTTTGAAAAGTTAACCCTTTATCTTTTCATTTATTAGCCAACAAAGTAAATATAATCCAAAATATGAGCTATAGAAAAGAAATTAACTTGTACTTTTCTGGTTTTGTATTTGTTGCTTAATTCAAATGGAGAAGGTATGTTTTAATGGTGTTCATCAAAATATTAAATCTAAATTATCTCATGGATGGAACTTTCTTGCTGCAAACAGGATCTGTCCTATAACATATAATACCAATACAAAAAAAAAAGAAAAAAAAAAAAAACCCACTTGCCATCAAGTCAATTCATACTCAAAGTGACACACATTGAGTTTCCAAGGCTGTAAATCCTTACAGAAGCAGACTGCCCCATCTTTCTTCAGTGGAATGGCTGGTGGGTTGAACCACTGAAATTTTGGTTAGTGGCCTTAACCACTACACCACAGAGCTACTTATTGACATATAGTCGTTCCTTTAAAAAGTCAATTCAAGTTCAAGTCTATGTATAACTTTCTCAATCAATAATAATTCCAATCAATAATAATTAGTTATTCCCCTTCTTTATAAGTATTTATTATAGCATAATACTAAATTATGAAATTTAGTAAATTGTTCTCTAGCAATTTGAAGTATACAAGCCTTATCTGTCCAACTTTAAAGTAAATAAACTGCCAATAAGAGTAGAATACTGTTACTTTATGTTTTTTTACAGAAGCCAGAATATTATTCAGATTTTGTCAAAATTTTAATGAAAAATTTACTTTTGATTCTATTAAAATTCTTAATCCTATCTTATTAAAAATGTTCTCACTAACTCACTGCCATGGATTCGGATCCGACTCATATTGACCCTTCCCTGGGGTTTCTGGGGCAGTATCACTGCAGAAGTAGATTGCCCAGCCTTCCTTCAAAGGAGTGGCTGGTGGGTTTGAACTGCCAGCCTTCTGGTTAGCAGTCAAATGCCTTAGGCACTATGTCACCAAAGCTCCAGAGCCCCCTATTAAATGCTGTTGTGTTGTTGTTGTTATTTGCCATCCAGTCGGACCGACTCATAGCGACCCCTCCTTGGGTTTCCGAGGCTGTATGACTCCGGAAGTAGATTGCCCAACATTCCTAGCTAGCTGGTGGGCTTGAACCGCCAGCCTTCTGGTTAGCAGCCAGATGCCTTAGGTACTAGGCTACCAGAGCTCCCACACTGATTTACACTCATTGTTAATTTTACAGAATAAGAGTTTACTGGCTAGGGATTTTTTTGTAATATTCTCCATCAACTGATACTATGAAACAGTACTAAGAGAATACTTTCTCCTACTGAAAAAAAATTAAAGATGTTTTCATTTTAATAATTAAATGTTTCACAGTTAGCATTGGCAGATGCTCAGATTATAATATATAATAAGTTATCAATAGTCAGACATCTAACACCCACTATCAAAATAAAAATTCCCAAAAGTTTGGAATAGACAAAATGTCAGCTTTTGTGAAATTACAGAAACTGAATGTCCAGTAAAAATATATATGAGAAAATATCTGGAATCTTAATATTGTCACAGGAGCCAATTCATTCTTTTGTGCCAGAATTGCCTCCTTTGTTAAATACTTCAAAAACTAGTTGTAAGAATAAAATATGTAATGTATTTAAAAGCTATAATATGCTATGTGATTATGCAGCGTTTCCATTGTTAATAAATAAATTCCTTTATGTCATTGAATAATCAAGTTTCTTGGATTAATATTATAAACCTATGTGTTAATTTAAATTGCGACTATCGATTCTTAAGTGTATTATAGTTATCCCTCATTCTGAAGGTTTGCTTCATGCTGCTTCGTTTTTACGAAGGGCTCACATTAGCAGTCTGTTTTCATAACTGAAAGAAATCTAAGAGGATTTTCTTTTTTAAGAATGAAGGCGAAAAGTGAGCCGAAACTAGCATCGGCGTTTGTTTTGCGGGGAGCCATTGACGTGGTGGCATGGAAGCCCAGCAACGGTGTGCCATCACCAAGCTCCTTCCCCAGGACCTACACTCAGCATTTCAGCATCAAGCCGCCATAGATTTGAACTGTGTCTGTGAATATTATATGTTAGTGTTACTTTAGGTTTTATGTGTTATTTGGTATGACTAGATAGGTTAATTTTGGGGTCTGGGAAAGCTCAAATAGTTTTCCCATAGAAATGAATGGTAATTGCTTCACTTTATGCCATTTCAACTTACAAATGTTTTCATAGGAAAGCTCTACTTTTGAATAGCCAGTGAACTCGTAATTGTAAAATTAATAATGAGTATAGTTAAGTGTGGAAAATGAAAAAGTAGGTACAAAAATAATCATTTGCAAAAATACTTCATATTCAGAGAAATACCCATATACAAATTCTACTATGACAAAAAAGCTCATTAAAGTAACAATATTAACAAAAGTAGCTATAAATCTTGAGAAATTTCGTCAATCAGTAATGACATTTTTTTCATTTCTACTTGATAACAATTATTTAGATTTTGGCAGATAATTTGAAGACATAAAATTTTATATTCTAGTTGTAGATCCTAGATATTAGTTAAAACTTAAAGTTCTAATAGAAAATAAGCAATTGCATTCATGGAAGAGCATTAATATTCTGAAATTTCTTGTTTTAAATAAAAATATCTTTGACAAAACAAAATATTATAAATATTTGCCACAAAATAGAAACATTTTAATGAATAACTATGTGAGAATTCAAAAGTGAGTAGCAAAAAAAGAATTTTATATTAGTAAGTTATATTTTCTATTAAATATAAGATCCACAAAAATGTCAATTTTTATATAAGAAGTATAGTTTAAATCAGACATACTTCTTTTCAGTATTATAAAGATCGTAATAGTACTTTACAATACAGATCAGTTTTATTCCTGAAAAATAAAAAACTGAACATATTAAAGGAATTTTTGTTTTAAAAACATAAAATCATGCATATATTGGATCAAATAATAAAAACTTGTTCCAGTTAAGATTTATTTAGCACAAGCAGTTTCATTTTATTTAACATTTATTTAGCTTTACAGTTAGCTGCCCCATAAAAAAGTAATTTTTATTTGTCATTAAAAGGATATGGAAGAACTTTCTCAATCCTTTCTGAATGAATTAATTGTAGATCATTTCTAAAATAAAAATGCTTCCAGGATGAATGTCGTAACTCTCATGCTTAGCCTCTGACTCCTGTGGTGGACCTTAAAACCTTAAGAAATATGTGTAAAATTATGGAACATTGTATGAAGTTATAATTATGAGGAAAATGAAAAAAATAGATTCATGAGAAATAAGAAAGGGCATAGTGTAAAAATATTTTTTAATTTAATTTATTATAGTTACTTTAAGCTGAATTGTGTGAATACACTGTGACATTTTCAGCCAGAAATAAATATATGTTAAAATATTAGATTTTTTAAATTGTCATTTTTGTTTAAATCAATCAAAAGTTCATTAAAATAATCTATGTACAGGATTACCACAAACAAAGATGAAAAATAGATAAATAATTCATTAAGGGAACTATGAATGTCTAGTTAAATATAGTCATAAGCAGCCCTGTCCTACCTCAAGTGAAGCAATCAGTTATATTACCTCCAAATCAGCTCCTTTTGTGGCTGAACTGGAGAATATGAAAGTTTAGAGCCCAATGGGAAATAGTCCCATGCCATCAGTAAAATAAAAATCTAAGCAATCTATTTATGGAAATAAATATTTAGATTACATAAATCATTTCTCCCATGAATTCAATTAACTGTCACATATACATAATTACAAACTACCCCTGTTATGCTGAAAGTCAATGCATTTTCCTATCAATAAAAGTGGACATATGCAGTACAAATATAATTTTTTCTGACATGGATGTATGGTGGTGATAATATAAGAAACTATTACCTGTTCAGGTAGGAAATTTGAAAAGGATCTCAGAAAAGATAGTCTAACTCACCATGATCTGTTTGCTTAGACTCAGGAGTTACATGGGTAAATACTTATTCTTTCAATCAATTTTTCAAGCTATTCAACAGTACTTCCATTTAATGTCTTACATAGCTTTACAGAGAAGTGATTGGCTCCAGGATTGGAGAAGTAAAGATAGAAAATGAGACTGGAAAATCAAGTAGTGCCAGATAGAAGGAAAGTGTTTTAAAAACATGAGAGCTCATCAAAAAACACAAACACAAAAAACAAAAGAGGAGCCAACCTAAAGGACCTCCTAATGGTTAAAGTAGAAGCAATTTGAGAAACAAAATATATGATGATAGTATAAAATTTTAACCCATATGGCAAAATAAATATCCCTAAATCAATACTAATTTAAATAAATAATTGGATAAATAAATAAATGATAGAGGACATATCCTTCCAAGGGAATTCTAATAAATAAATTAGAAGGAAAGACAAAAATAGAAAATAACCTTTAGGCAATTATCATATTAATAATTGTTGCAGATAATATTTGATGTGAAATTTTGTAAACAGAAATTTGAGGAGAAACAGTACTTGCATTGTCTCAGTGTTTCCACCAATCATTTAGTAATTATAAAGAGGGGTCGCTATGAGTCGGGGCTGACTCAACGGCACATAACAACAACAACAATATTAACTGTGACTAAAAGAATCAACACCAAGATTTTCCTATGAGGTGGAGGTCAGATACAACCCTGTTCTGTACCTTGTCCACCACTTCTTACACCAGCCATTTCCCCACAGGATTTTTTATCTATTAGATTTGAAAGTTCATTGAGAAGCTCACAGAGAACTCATGGAAACAAAATAACTGCAATAATAACCTTAATAAAAAGTGAAGGATATAAATAGAAACAAAGATATGCAAAAGGCAACATTTGGGAAAGATCCAAGCATGAGGCCTAAATGTCTAATAGGAGACCTGCTTACATCTCAAAGCAGATACCCTGAGCCTTTCCAAAAACTAGTGTTCATTCTCATCCATCAAGAAACTTTCATACAGCAAACTCAGTGATATCACTGTTACATACTCAATGTTTTTAGATAAATGTAGAAATAGATATGTGTGTTTGTGTGTTTACATACATATATTTTTTACCTCTGTTCTGTGAAAGAACCTATAAAAAGTGACACTCTGGTATCAATGAAGGTACCTAAAGCCCAGATCATAGACTCTAAGTGTCATTATCCAAAAAATGAAAGCAGAACATTTTGGAAAAAATGGTTGGTTTTAGGACTGGAGAAGGATAAGTACAAGGTGAATCTTGAACATCATGTGGACCCAGACACAAAGGAAGAGTTAAATTTGTGAACACATGTCAACAGGTTTCCTGAGTCTAATTGAAGGAGCTTCTCCTGACCAAGTCTGGAATAATTGAGTAAGAAAATAATGAATAATATCACATAGAATAAAGTGAAAATACTTAACTCCATAGACTGATGGATGATAAATAGGAGTACTGGTGGCACACTGCTGAAAGAACTTGGTTGTTATAGATAGATTAGATAGATGATACATAGATAAGTAGAATGATAGATGGATAGACAGATAGAAATGATAGAGAAAGAGAAGCTCTTCTTTACATGAGAATTCAACTAATAAACATTGGAAGTAAGAATGGTGGAATTAGAAAAATTTGCCACTTAACCAAAACCATACACACAACCAACAACCTACTGCTATCAAGTCAATTCTGACTCATAGTGACCCTCATTTGGTTTCCAAGGCTGTAAATCTTTACAGAAGTAGATTGCTTCATCTGCCTCCCATGGAGCAGCTGATGGGTTTGAACTGCTCACCTTCTGGTTAGCAGCCAAATGTCATACCCATTATGTTATCAGACCTCCTTAGCAAAAACCATAGCAATGATTATTTCAGGCATGAATCATCAATAGATGGTTGACTCTATTGACTCTATCAATAGATGGAGCAAAGTATGATGAAAAAAAAGAGATTTATTAATTACAAAATATGTATCCATTAACTACAAATTGAAAGAGGAAGGAATGAAAAGCAGAAACAATAAGGTAAAGTGTTAACGTGTATGGAATCTTGGTGAAGGATATAGGGAATTCTTTGTACTCTTTTTGCAATTTTTTTTTAACTTAATTTAATCTATAACATTTTGTAAATATTTAGATTTCAAAAAATTGAAACAGAGAAATTCTGGAAAGATGACAGCATAATCAAACAACCCTTCTGATCTTCCCCCCAACCAGCACCACCACAAATATAAGAAATACAGCAAGAAAATGCTGCTTGACTTTGAGGAACTTCGAATCAGAGAACAGAGAAAGCAGCAGGAAATTGCAAATAGGCAAGTATAAAAGAATCATAAAGTCACATATGACAGGAAAATCACTTCTCCCACTGTCACTGCTGTTCCCACTAGCCATGTAGGCCACCTGCTACTGTGAATTAGGGAAGTGGCCCCAGAAAAAGAGCCTGTTTCTCTAACTACCACACCTCTTAGCTGTACAAAGAAGAGACAGTACTCCAAGCTTCTGTTCTAAAATCAACAAGGCAGACATTGCCAGGTCTGCCCACCACCAGACACTGTCTGCAAGCCTCCTGTGAATTGCTACAGAAGACCACCTTCAGCAGAGTTATTCCCATAGTAAACCCTTTACTGGCCTTCCTGTGTATCCTAGAGTTCAAGCCTCTGCCACCAAAAAGACAGACCTCCTGGGGAGTCAATTCAGGTTGATTTGCTCCCCTTTCTGGTTGTGACTGAGGACTACTGACTGAACCTGCTATGTGCTAAGAAGCAGACATCTTTAGTGGTCACTATAACCACAGCCAACATTCTGCAGAGAGGGCTCTGGTAGCAATAAGACAAGCCTGCTGTGAATTGCTGCATAATGATTCTACGGTAGAATCTGCTCCCAAAGAAAGCACGCGACTGTATCCCTGTGGATCTCATAACTCAGGTCTTTGAAACCAACATGACAGAACTCCCCGGAACTCACTTTTGGTCTGCCTGCTGACCTCTGATAGCAACAAGGCAGATCTCTATGGGAATCTGAGCAGAGCATGACACTCCCACCCCAACCTGGTAGTTGTTGATTTCTAGGCTGTAGCAAGCTGCTACAGAAGGCCCCATAGTGGAATCTGCTTCCATAATCAACATGTTGTCTCCTGTGCAACACATAGCTCAGGCCTCTGAAACCAACATGGCAAACCTCCCTGGGAATCCGTATTGGTATGTCTGCTCCCCCTTGTAGTCAACTCTGAGTATTACTAACAGAGGCTGCTGTATTCCAGGAAGCAGGCATCGTGAGTATAGATTACATCCATAGCCAACATACTATGGGAGAAACACTGATAACAATGAGGCAGACCTCCCTGGGGATCCATTTGGATTACGACTACCCTTCCCAAATTTTATTGCTGGACTGATATGAACTTTTATGGAAGGTTCCCTACAGTGAAGTCAGAATGTAGGTTACATAAGTAGAGCCTTCTCTCTCAAATACCACAGCCACTGGAGCTCTGAAACTAATAAGACACCTTCCAATGGTACTTCTGGGGAGTGTCAGCCCCAGCTCCTCCTGAAACAGAGGAAAGCCTGCCTATGTTTCCTCTGAATGCCAGGTCAGATATTAGCAGCCCCCACTGAGCAGGGAAGGAAATTTAGGCCAAAACCAGAGAGCAAAACCCAGACCTGAAGAGAATTTACTGGGGGGGGGGGGGCTTTCCAACTAAAAATTTGATTATAGAACCAGAAAAAACAAGGGCATAATTACCATAGAGAGGGAACTGTTTCCCCAGGTGGATAGATTGATTAGTACATGATATCTTGCCTGAGTGGTGATGCCTACTGGTAGAGAGACTGACCACAACTTGTTCTCTGGTACGTTTGGGAGAGATTGAAATTTGAAAAAGGAGATCTGGAACTCTTGAATCTTGGTTAAACCAGGGAAGGAGAAGGAACTATCACAGAGAGGGAGAAGAAACATTAAGCATGAGCTACAGGTTTTGCCCACCTAAGAGTTTCTTATGGAAAGTAGTGTGGGCAAAAACACTACTGTGGTAGTTAAAGTTATGTGTCAACTTGGCTGGGCCATGATTCTAAGTGGCTTAGCAAGTATGATATAGTTATTCCCCATGATGAGATTGGGTATAATATAATCACCTCCATGATGTAATATGCAGTAAACAGCCAATGCATTAAAGGGGAGTTACATTCAAGGTCTGGCCTGTTTCCAGGATATATGCAAATGCTTCAGGAAAGGAAAGTGAGCTTTTTGCTCATTTTGGATCCTGCTTTTGGCCTGTCATCATTTCTAGTTCCTGGACTTGAACCAGTGGCCTGCCGTGTTGCCAGCCGATCTTGGACTCATCAGCCTCAGAGGCCAGCAGCTTGCTATACCATCTGCCAATCTTGAATTCAACAGCTTTTTCAGCTGTGTAATTCAGGAGAAGGCTCCGGTTTGACACTTGATCCATGGATTTGGGACTTACCAGTCCCTACAATTCTGTCAGCTATTTCCTTGAGGTAATTGTTTTTCTCTATGTATATGTATGCATGCTTAAAGAGAGAGAGGAATACTGGAAAAGACTGAGAAAGTTAATACCCACAAAAATTGTAATTCCTCCTACCCCCTGCAGAAAAATCACTAGAAAAAAAAATATTCCATCGAAATAAATATGACAAAGGCTGCAAAAGTACATGCAGGGTTGACCAAATAAAACAGGAAAATAAATAAATAAATAAATAACAGAGCAGTACAGTCCACACAAAGAAGCAAAATAAAACAGGAGAAACAAGGGATCAGGATACAGACCCAAAACCTCCCTGAGGAAGATGCAGCATTGGAACTCCCTGATATGGAACTCAAAAGAATTTTATTTAGGTACCATCAACTAAGGAGCTATGGTAGCATAGTACCTAAGGCACTTGACTACTAACCAGAAGGCTGGTGGTTCAAACCCACCAGCCACTCCTCAGAAGGAAGGTTGGGCAATCTACTGCCTCGGCAACCCAAAGAAGGGTCACCATGAGTCGGGTCCAACTCAACGGCACATAACAACAACAACAACCATCAACTAATTGAGAGACAGATCAAGAAAAACACTGACAAAATTGAAAAGACAGAGAAAAATCTAGAACAATTTCAAAAGCAATACAAGAACAAAATGACAAAATAAATGAAAAATTAGAAATCATACAAAATCTACAGACAAAAATCCAGATGATTAATATTAAATTTTCAGAAATAGATAACACATTGAATGGTCAAAGGAGTAGAATTGAATCAATAGAAGACAGAATTAGTGATATTGAAGACAAATACTTCTTGGAGACCAAGAAAAAGACCACCAAAAGGACATGCTTGCAAGGCACATGTTCTAACAAAAGCTAAGAGAAGGCAAGGCATTTCTTGCAGTTGAATGCTTGCTTGGCTCCAGCTTTGTGCTCTTGGAGCAGAACATTCTTTCAGCAGAATGTTTACTAACCTGTTTTGCTGGAACAATTTTTTGCTCTAAGAATAATATACTTTAGTAATCATGCCTTAGAATAATGTATCCTAGTAATTATCTTATACTTTAGAATCATGTATCTCAACAATCATGTCATGTTTTAGAATGATGGATTTTAGTGATTATTTACTATTCCTGTAAGAGATATTAACCCAATTAATCGTCCACTACTTGCTGACATGGGAAACAACCTCCGAGTACAGGAAAGAGTAAAATTTTAACTTTTAGATAATATTTGATTGTTATAAGAAAATATTTGATTGTATTTGATTGTATACTTGATTGTACTAAGGAAATTCCAAGAATAATGATTTAATCCTGTGTTTAAGTATAAATAAAGCAAGACAGATGCATTAGGGGTCACTCTCACAGAATATGCAGAGTGTCCACCTGGTCCCTGTTCCTTTTAAACTTTTAATTCTTTTGTGTTGCTTTGTTTCATGACCTGTGTTGTCTTGCCAGATATGGCAAATACCTCAATACTTCTTTGGAAAAAGATCAATCAGAAAAAAGACCAAAACAAAATGAAGAAAGTCTAAGGTTCATGTGGGATACCATCAAAAGGAATAACCTGAGTGTCACTGGAATTTCAGAATGTTGTTGTAGTTGTGCGCTGTTGAATCGGACCCAACTCATAATGACCCATCCTTGGATTTCCAAGATGGTATCACTACAGAAGTAGATGGCCCAACCTTCCTTCTGAGGAGTGGCTGGTGGGGTTGAACCACCAGCCTTCTGGTTAGTAATCAAGTGCCTTAGGCACTACGCTACCAGAGCTCCCAATTCCAGAACAGGAAGAGACAAATGAAATCACAGACAAAATTGTCAAAGATTTGTTGGAAGAGAATTTTGTTGCTATGATGAAAGATGAGAATATATCCATTAAAGAAATCCAACAAACACCAAACAGGATAGACCCCAAGAGAAAATCACCAAGACATATCATCATCAAACTCACCAAAACCAAAGACAAAGAAAGAATCACGAGAGCAACACAAGAAAAACAAAAAGTTACTTACAAGGGGCAACCAATAAGACTAAGTTTGGATTTCTTGGCAGAAACCATGCAGAGGAGAAGACAATGGGATTGTATATATAAAACCCTGAAAGAGAAAAATTTCCAACCAAGAATTATATACCCAGCAAAATTGTCCCTCAAATATGACGGTGAAATTAGGACATTTCCA
>NW_006923690.1:2610-4039 GCF_000298275.1 Orycteropus afer afer | reverse complement strand
CCATCTCACTTTAGTTTTGTGTATTTCACTGTATATAAATTATATTTCAATAAAATGAATTTAAAAAAAAATGTTTGAAACCATACAAAGTATTTTCTCTGACCACAACAGAGTGAAGCGAGGCATGAATAACAGCAACAACAACAACAAAAACAGAAAATAGACCAACGTATGGAAATTAAACAACGCACTATAAAACTACCAAAGAGTAAAGGAAGAACTAAAAAATCACAAGTTTCTGTGAGTTAAATGAAAACGAAAGTACAACATAGCAAAATTTATGGGATGCAGCGAAAGCAGTACTCAGGGAAAATTATAACAATAAATGCCTGCATAAAAATAGAATAATTATCTCAAATAACAGCTTAACTTGACAAATCCAGGAACTAGAAAGAAAAGACCTAAGTAAGCCTGAACTTATCAGTAGAAAAGAAATAGCAAAGATCAGAACAAAAATAATTCAAATCAAAAGCATAAAAACAATAGACTCAATAAACCCAGTAGTTGGGTCTTTGAAAAGATCAATAAAATTGTAAAATTGGCAAACTTTTAGGCAGACTGACAAAGAAAAGAGGAGAAAAGATGCAAAGAAAAACTAAGAGAGGCAACATTACAGCTGACCTAATGGAAATAAAGAGAATATTATAAACAACTGTGTGGTATGAACCTGGATAATCTAGATGAGATAGACAAATTCTTAGAAACATAACACATACACGAACTAATTCAAGAGGAAAGTCTCAACAGACCCATAACAAATGAAGAGGCTGAATCATTGATCAAAAACCTCCCAACAACAACAAGAAAGATCAAATGACTTCACTAAAGAATTCTACCAATTTTTTTGAACTTTTTATTGTGGTTTTGGTAAAAGTTGACAGAGCAATTTAGTTTTCCATTCAAAAATATATACAAATTTTGTTTCATGACATTGATTTCAAGAGTTCTGGTGACATAGTACCTAAGGCATTTGATTGCAAACCAGAAGGCTGGTTCAAACCCACCAGCCACTCCTCAAGAGGAAGATTGGGCAATCTACTTCCATAGAGATACCTCCTCAGAAACCCAAGGAGGGGTCACTATTTGTTGGAAAACTACTTGGCAGCAGTGAGTTAGATTTTTTTCTGGTAATGTTACAAGACTCTTCCCACTTCCTCCCTAGGATGCCTGTTTCCATATGTCCTTCTTTCCCTCCCCTTCCTGCCTTCTGAACTTTGTTTTTTGGGGAAAATAATGCTCTTCTAATTGGACAGTGGCAATTCCCAGACCTCTACGACTGCTGCTTGACAAAGCTCCAGCTGTCAAGAGTCTTGGGCGGAAGCCAATTCCACTTTTACTTTCGATTGTATTCTGGTCCGTTATCTTAATTGCTACAATAATCTTTATGGTGACCATGCTCCTTCTGGTTCATCCCAGAGGGTCCAAAACT
>NW_006923690.1:0-1809 GCF_000298275.1 Orycteropus afer afer | reverse complement strand
TATAAAATAAAGAAGTCCACCTCATTATGTGGGGCACATCTTCATCTTGTGTGAGTGTGTCTCCATCATCTCGCCGACGCCACCTCTCCCTCCAGAGACCCACAGCTGAGGCTGGACCTCGGCAGGACAATTGATAATATTGAGTAGTAAACTTCTACATAGTGTTATTATTCACTTTACAGGACTGTCTGTTGTTTGGTTTTAAGTTCATCCCTGGGGTCAACTTGAAGCGTGTCTAAGGGCCCCAGTGTCAGGGTTTGCAACAGTCTCTATGGGACCAGTAAGTCTCATCTTTTTTTTATGACTTTGAAATTTGTTTTACTTTTTCTTTTTCTCCCTCTCTGTCCAAGTTGTTCTGTGATCCTGATCAGAGCAGTTGGTAGTGTGAACCAGGTCTAGTTTTCCTGGTTTCAGGGTAGTGGAGGCTGTGGTTCATGTAGTCCCTTAGTTCTTTGAATTAATTGTTTCCTTGATCTTTTAATTTCTTCACTCTTTTTTCCTTTGGATGAGGAGAGACCAATAGTTGTATCTTAAATAGACTACTAAATATTTGGCAGATAATTGACATCAATACTATTTAATATCTTCCAAAAGATAGAGAATGAAGCAAGCACAATCCTGGTTCCCAATCCAGATAAAGATGACATACAAAAAGAAAATATAGGCCTATAAAAATAGCTGCAAAAAATATTCACAAAATAATAATATATATAATCCAATGGCATATTAAAAGAATTATACAGTATGACCAAGTGATATTTATTCCGGGAATGCAGGGATGGTTCAACATTAGAATAGCAATTGACGTAATATACCACCTCAATAGAAAAAAATGAAAAGAACCACATGATCATACACATGGATGCTGAAAACCATTTGACAAATCCAACACCATTTCTTGATGAAAACCCTTAAGAATATTGGAATAATAAGAAAATTCCTCAGTATGGTTCAGGGACTATATGAAAATCCAACAGCCAACATTAAGACTGAGAGCTTTCCCCCTGAAATCAGGAACAAGACAAGGGTGCCCACTCTTACCACTGCTCGTCAATATTGTATTAGGTGTCCTAGTGAGAGCTATAAAACAAGAAAAAGGAAAAAATGTCTCCAGATTGAAAAAAAAGTAAGTAAAATTAGCTCTATTCACAAATGATATGAGCTTATATATAGACAATCCCACCAATTCACATGAAAACATCTAGAGCTAATAGAGGAATTTAGCAAAGTTGCAAGGTACAAGGTCAACAAAAATATCAGTTGGGTTTCTATACACCAGCAATGAGGAATCTGAAAGGGAAATTAGGGAAACAATTCCACTGACAACTAAGAGAGTAAAATACCTAGGAATAAATCTAACCAGGAATGTGAAGGACTTATACAATGAAAACTATGCAACACTACTCAAAAAATATTAAAGAAGACTTAAATAAATGGGAAGATGTCCCATGTTCATGTATTGGAAGATTTGAGATTGTTAAGATATCAATATACCCAAAATGATCTATAGATTCAAAACAATCTCAATCTAAATTGCAGCAGCCTTCTTTACAGAAATATGAAAACCAATCTTCAACTTTATATGGAAAACCAAGAGGCTATGAATAGCTAAAACAATGCTGAAAGAGAACAATAAAATAGGATTCATATTTCCTGATTTTAAAACACAGTGTACAGCTACAGTAATCAAAACAGCCTGATACAGTATAACAGCAGGCACATAGATCAATGGAATAGAATTGTTGTTGTTAGGTGCCGTCGAGTCGTTTCAGACTCATAGCGACCCCATGCACAGCAGAACGAAACACT
>NW_006923689.1:28518-29226 GCF_000298275.1 Orycteropus afer afer | reverse complement strand
ATGGTCAGAAGGGATCAGTTCTTGGAGAAGGATTTTATGTTTGGTAAAGTAGAGAGTCAGCAAAAAAGGGCAAGGCCCTCAACAAGATGGATTGATACAGGGACTGCGATGATGGGCTCATGCATAGCAAGAATTATGAGGATGGTGCAAGGCAGGGCAATATTTCCTTCTGTTATACATAGTAGTGTCACTATGAGTCAGAATCCACTCAATGGCAACTAAAAACACAGCTAGAATGCCCTGCCCTCTGAATGTTTCTATTTGTATATATGCCATTTAAATAAAACCAGTATCACCCTGATAGCATAATGCCTAAGGCACTTGACTTCTAACCAGAAGGCTGGTGGTTCAAACCCACCATCTACTTCCTTCAGAAAGAAGGTTGGGCAATCTACTTCCATAGTAATACTGCCTTGGAAACTCAATGAAGGGTCACTATGAGTCGGGGCCGACTCGATGGCACACAACCACAACAACTGGTAATAATCAGTGGTTGAAAGAAAAAAAAAAAAAAGTTGTCTTAAGTATGTCCTGGACAATAATATTGTCCAAGTATAACTGGATGTAAGGAGTTCTAGTGGTGCTGTGCCTGAGGCATTTGCCTACTAATCAGAAGGTAGGTGGTTCAAACCCACAGCTGCTCCTCAGGAGGAAGATGGAGCAATCTCCTTCTGTACAGATTTACCACCTGGGAAACCCAATGGAGCT
>NW_006923689.1:20336-25748 GCF_000298275.1 Orycteropus afer afer | reverse complement strand
CCTTGAGTTTCCTTGTACTCAATTCTTTATGATATGGTTTATGAACTTACCACTCCACTAAAACAGTTCTTGGCAAGTTTATTGCTGATTTCTTTAAAGTTAAATAAACTGGAGCAATTTTATTTCACCTTTTGTTTCATATGACACTGCCAAACACTCCTTCCTTCCATTTTCTAGACACATTTCTTTCATGTTATTCACACTACAGAGTTTTGTTTTTCCTTTAAACCAAAACCAAACCTACTACCATCAAGTCAATTTGGACTCGTAGTGACTCCTCTAAGATTTCTAAGTCTGTAAATCCTTATGGAATCAGTCTGTCTCATGTTTTTCCTGTGGAGCGGTTGTTGTTGTTGTTGTTGTTATGTGCAGTCGTGTCGGCCTCGACTCATAGCGACCCCTCCTTGGGTTTCCGAGGCAGTATCACTAGGGAAGTAGGATTCCCCAACCTTTCTTCCAAGGAGTGGCTGGTGGGTTTGAACGGCCAGCCTTCTGGTTAGCAGTCAAGTGCTTTAGCCACTATGCTACCAGAGAGTGGAGCGGCTAGTGGGTTCCAATTGCCAACCTTTTTGTTAGCAACCCAATGCTTTAATCACTACATCACCAGAACTCCTTTGTTTTGCTTTTATGACTCTGTAAAGATATATCTTTTGCTACGTGTGTTTATAATGCATATATAACATATTAAAATAAAACTATCTTATTATTGTTGTTAGATGCAGTCAGGTCCTTTCAACTGATAGAGACCCCTAATGATAGAATAGATATTTCTCAGACTTTTCTAGTTCCACTTCTCTACTTCTATATATGTTTTTCATGGACATTGTGTTCAGAAGCTCTGGTGGCATAGTGCCTAAGGCATTTGACTGCTAACCAAAAGGCTGATGGTTCAAACTCACCAGCCAATTCTCAGAGGAAGATTGGCCAATCTGCTTTTGTAGAGATACTGCCTCGTAAAACAAGGAGGGGTCCTTATGAGTCTGTTCCAACTCAACAGCAATGAGTTGCGTTAAGTCCTTTGATTTCCATTTAGCATTTAACATTGAATGATTAAAAATTCAGACACTATCTCTCTGGCTGTTAGCTATCTGCATCTGGAAGTTTCAGAGTCCTCCCAAACTGAATAGATTCAAAATGGAATTTCACACATCTTCTTTACCATTCTTACTTGTTTTCTCACTCCTTCTTCACAAAAACAAAAAACCAAAATGTAGCATGTATAATCTTATTTAAAAAATAGGAAGTCCCCGGGTGATGCAAGCAGTTAACACTCTTGGCTGTTGAATGAAAATTTGAAAGTTCAAGACTACCTAGAATCATCTGGAAAGAAAAAGATCTAGCCATCTATTTCCGAAACATCAGCTATCAAAAAACTAATGGAACACTATTCTCCTCTGACTTGCCAAGGTTGATAGGAGTCAGTATAGAGTTGACAATAACATTTTACTTTTAATTTTTATTAACCATAGCTCTCTGGCTGTATTGTTTCTTAGTTTAGCCCTATCTTGAAATTCTATTCACCTTGAAGGTAATTTCATTTCATTTTATTGTTTCCCTAACTCTAATTTGGAGATTTTTTTTTTTCTTTCTTCTCCTTTTGTCTAGTGGTGGTGGAATAGTGGAAAGTGGCTCTAGACCATACTATGTTGTTTGACAGGTCTTGTGGTAACCACTTCATGTAGACTGTGTCTGAACATCTTATCTAATCACTGTGTTGCCCCTCTCCCTAATTCATTTTGCTTCCTGATACTGACTTATACCTGGCTTTTCCTGAGTCCTTCCCTTGTTTTCTGGTTAGAGTCTTCAGAGGAGTCTTTCATATTAGGTTTAGAACTGTCCTAAACCTAATATGTACTTTTCTATGTGTTTTGTACCACCTTATGCAAATTTGAAAGTGTGAAAAATGGTTTGAAATCAGTTTTCATCTTGTTTGTTGTCATTAACAAGAGCTGGAAGAGCTTGAGCCATGTATTTAATTCCTGATAAATACTTCTTTACCTGGATGAATTTACATAGTTTATACCTAGATGAACTTACATAGTTTCTTAGGTGGATTGGACTTTCAAATGGCTCTGAGAGCTCTTCATTTTGTCATATCTCTACTCTAATGCAGGTGATTTTTGTTTTGTCTGTGTGTTTGTGTGTGTGTAGGAGTTGTGGGGTTTGTCTCTTAAACCACACTGTAATCTGACTACCTTACCAGCAAAGCAGCATGTACATAATACTAGCATCTAGGCAAAAAATCATTATCTCACTGTTTTATAGAAATAACCTGCCATTTGTATTTGCCATGTATGCCTCAATACCTCTTTAATAAGCATATTAAAATAAAACTATGTTATTATTGTGGTTGTTAGACGCAGTCAAGATATTTCGACTGATAGAGACCTCCAGTGACAGAGTAGAACTGCCTTTATTCTTGGCAGTAATCTTTAAGGAAAGGAGCTCTGGTATAAGTGGTTAAACTCTTGGCTGTTCACTAAAATGTTGGTGGTTGAAACTACCAGCACTCCTCAGGAGAAAGATAACGTAGTTCATTTCTGAAGGTTACAGTCTCATAAATTTTATGGAACTGTTCTACCTGGTCCTTTAGGGCTGGTGTGAGTCAGAATCTACTTGACAGCAATGCATTTTCCTTAACTTGTTTAAATCTTTATGGAAGAACATTGCCAAGTCTTTTTTGTTGGAGTCACTGTGTGGGCTGGAACCACCCATGTTTCTGTTAGCAGTCCAGCACTTAATGATTTGCTCTACCAGAGCTACATAACTCAAGATTCCAAAACCAAACCTATTGTTGTTTGAGTCAGTTAGGTGGTTCAATGGTTAAGTTCTCATCTGGGAACCAAAATATCTGCCTTACAAACCCAGCAGCTGCTCCCTCGATAAAGATATGGCAGTCTGCTCCTGTCAAGATTATAGTCTTAGAAACTCTATGGGGTAGTTCTGCTCTGTTCTGCAGGGTCACTATAAAGAACTCAAGATTAAACTCAACCAAACTCTCTGCCATTGAGTGAATTCCAACTCATAGTGACCCCTTGTGGGTTTCCAAGGCATAAATCTTTATGAAAGTAGGTTGCCCCATCTTCCTTCTGCAGAGTGGCTGGTGGGTTTGAACTGCCATCCTCCTAGTTAGCAGTCAGATGTTTTAGGCACTAGGCCACCAGAGCTCTCTTAAATTCTCGATTTGGACCAACAGCTCCTCTTTGGTTATTCTCAGCCAACATCAATTAATTATGCTAACATCTACTCAGATGCTTTTCATTTCTGATTCAAGTCTATTAGTAAATTGAGAAAGAAAAATCCTCATAGAAACCCTAATTAGTTCACTGTCTGGAGGGCTTCACTTGATTGCTTTAAATATTCTCTTCTTCCAAAGGTCAGGAGATGATGCCTATTCACTGTCTCATTTCTCACAGTCAATATCCCAGAATTTGCATTCTCCAGTAGGGATAGATAGGACTGACATTATGTGTGGTTTAAGGAACAGCAGAGACAGTCCTAAGACTGGAGATCACAGAGATAATGAAAATTAAATGACTAACAATAGATTAAATAATTAAAATAGATTAATTAAAAGATTAATACACTTGATATTTAGAAAAGTTTACATGTATAGTCCATCTACTTCTCTGTTCCTCTGTTCAGAGACACCTAGGATTGGTGACTTATACAACCTTGGAACTTTGAGACTTGAGCTTGCTCCTAAATATCTTTAAAAGGAAGTTGCCACTAGCTTGTGACTGATTTCTGTTTACTTGTCTTAAGGACTGACAGTTAAAGAGGTGCAGAGATTCTAATTGATAATCAGATATTATTCAATTTCAGGTTGACTCTAGAAATTTTTCATTTAATTTAGATGATTTACTTTTCTTCATGCGTAAATATAGCCTTCTACATTTTCAATCCATTCCAAGTCACAAACTCTTACCTTATTTTTAAAAATACTATAATTAATTAACTATTCATATTTCTTTAATTGAGGTAAACCAGATCAAAACTGTTTCTTAGAGCAAACCATCATCTAAGTTTCTAAAGAGAAAAGAAAAGGAAGTCACAGACAGGTACTTACTCTGAATAGTCCACAGTAATTTCAGTTCATTAATCGTCCCTGATTATACGAATTGTTGGGATGAAGAATAAGTTTGCAGAGGCTTGTGTGTGGAATCCTCGTCCCTCTTAGTCATGAACTCATAAGCATCTTTTGGATGCTAATTATTTATTTGATATTTTCATTTACAACATGTGGCCAAGCTTTTTTTTTACCAAGACATTTGTCTGATTTTGAAATTGTATTTCTATTCAAAGATCCAGGGGATATCAGGAGCTCCCTCTGGTTTCAAAAGAGATGCTATTCAACCTTTCTAGTTGCAGTGTGAATTTTTTACAGTAACAAAATGGACATTTGTTTTATTTGGCAAACCTGAGGCCAAGTGCATAAACAAGAGTCCTTGGTGACCTAGGTTCAAAGTCTTTAATGAATTAGTGTAATGAATATATTGCAAAACTGTGAAGTATGTAGCAGTGGAGACAGTGTCCTCAGAGAATTGAAGATGCCATAATATCATCCAATACAGACCATATGCACAAAATACAACTCTAGTAGTAAAAAGTAAGCTTATCTTTCCTCTTTACTTCCTTCTGTTCCATAACGTTTAGAGAGTGCAGCAGAATACAATGGCCTTTTATTTCCTTTTGTAAAATTTCTTTTACTTTAAGTAATTTTTATTCATTATAAATGAAACCTAATATAATAAGAATAAGAGTATTTAAAGTGATAATTACTCTGAATATTTCAGGTTACATCCTTCTTTCCTGTGTAACATTTGGTATATTGTCAACATGAAGGCCTTCTTTACATGTTGTTTTGAAAGTTAGTAGTCTATTTTAAAAATAAAAGTCCATTTTAAAAATAAACTTCTTTTTATCTGGATAATTTCAAATGTATATCATCATTTTAGTAAACTGTGTTCTATTTCCTTTTGAAGCATTGCATCAAAATATGAAGCTAATTTCAGCAGTTGAAATTGTGTTTGTAATTTTTCCATATTATAAAAATATAACTACTTAGCAGTAGTATATTACTGTTCCATTTTAATTATAGATTTAAAATTGTTCATTTATGAAATAACTATTAGCAGTGATGCAAAATTCATTCTTATGTAAATACCTATGAGTATTTATATTGGAATTGGAATTTCAGAAAGTGCTCTAAAATGTTAAAACTATTTTGTACAAATAAGCCTCATTTATAAAACATTCTTGTAACCATATTCAATTTAGTAGTGGACATTATTATGTATGTTAACATTCTTATGTATTTTGCTAATATTTTTCTAAGTTTTTCATTGTCCTCCAATTGTGTGTATGTAATTTTCTTGACATAGATCACAAGTTACATTTCAGAGAAAATTA
>NW_006923689.1:17823-19021 GCF_000298275.1 Orycteropus afer afer | reverse complement strand
CAGTACCAAAATTTGTTTACTCATTCATCCATTTATAGATATATGGACCTTTAGACTATTATGAATAATGCTGCTGTAAATGTGTATAAATATTGGTGTGGACAAAAGTTTTTGTTTCTCTTGTGTATATATCTGTTGTTGTTATGTGCCATTGAGTTGGACTTGACTCATAATGGCCCCTCCTTGGGTTTCCGAGGTGGTATCTCTATGGAAATAGATT
This sequence comes from Orycteropus afer afer, assembly GCF_000298275.1. Classification (NCBI taxonomy): domain Eukaryota; kingdom Metazoa; phylum Chordata; class Mammalia; order Tubulidentata; family Orycteropodidae; genus Orycteropus; species Orycteropus afer. Next base: position 18,801 of record NW_006923689.1, on the reverse strand, counting down.
GCCCAACCTTCCTACCAAGGAGTAGCTGGTATATATCTAGGAGTAGTCATATCGTAATCCTATGTTTAACTTTTTGAGAAACTGCCAAACTGTTCCATAACAGTTGCACAATTTCATTATTTCATCAGCAATATATAAAAAATATCAGCAGGGTTCCTTTCTCCACATCCTCACTACACTTGCAATTTTCTTTTAATGAAGACCTTCCTAATAAGTGTGAAGTGGTACTGCATCCTACATTCAATTTGTATTTTCATAGTGACCAGTGATGAGAAAAATCTTTTCATGAAATTATTTTCCATTTGTGTGTGTGTGTGTGTGTGTGTATTTATTTATTTAAGAAATGTCTATTCAAGTCATTTGACTGTTTTTTAATTGGGTTGCTTGTCATTTTGTTGTTGAGTGGTAAGAATTCTTTATATATTGTCTTTGTTAAATCCTTATCAGATATACAGTTTACAAATAGTTTATTCCAGTCTGAACATTGTGTTTTAACATTCTTGATAATGTCCTTTGATGAACAGTGTTTAATTTTTACTAAGTCTGATTTCTCTCTTGTTTCTTCTGTCGCCATGCATTTAGTTTCATATGAGAATTCCCCATCAAATCTCTATTCATGAAGGTATTTAGGTTACTATTATTTGCATCATCTCTTTATTTCCCTTAGTTAAATTTGCCAATGGTTTGTCAAATTTGTGAATCTGTTTGAAAAACCAGCTTCTAGTCTTGTTCATTTTCTCTTGTTTCTCTGCTTCGTTTATTTCCTCTCTGGTCTTTTATGGTTTCCTTTCTTGAGACTGAAGGCTTCTTTTATTGCTCTTTGTCTCATTGTTGGGGTTGTTGGATAAAGTGCTGATTTTTGGTCTTTCTTCTTTTTTGTGTGTGCATTAATTGCTATAAATTGCCTTCTGAGTACTGCTTTTGCTGTGTCACAAAAGTTTTAGTACTTTGTATTTTCATTCTCATTTGCTTCTAGGA
>NW_006923689.1:15975-16398 GCF_000298275.1 Orycteropus afer afer | reverse complement strand
GATTCTTTTTTGTCATTGGTTTTAGAAAGCTTGAATATCATATGTTTTGGTGACTTATTTTGGAGTTTGTTGAGTTTTTGTATGGGTATCTTTTTGTGTTTCATGGTATTGGGGAAGTTTTCTGTTAACAAATCTTAAATTTGTGTCTTTATTTTGCCTGTTCTTGTTCTGGAATTCCAATCAGGCTTATGTTATCTCTTTGGATAGCATCTCATCTGATACCATCTCTTATATTTTCTTCTTTTATGTTGATTCTTTTTTTTTTCTGATTTTTCCTCATAGAAACTAGTGTTAGAAGATTTGTTTTCTAGCTGGGCTAGTCATTCTTCAGCCAATTGTATTATACTATTTTTCCCTTCCTATGTGTTATCTAGCTCTGTAATTTTCCTGTTCATCTTCTGAATATCTAATTGCTGTTTTTGT
>NW_006923689.1:13339-14391 GCF_000298275.1 Orycteropus afer afer | reverse complement strand
ATTTGTTACTTCTTTTAGCAGCCATGGTGCTTTCAGCATTCTTTGCCAACACCACCACCCAAAAGTATCAACTCTTCCTCAGTCTTTTTCTCATTCATTGTTCAACTATCACATGCATATGAAGTTATCGAAAATAACATGGCTTGGGTTAGATGCTTCTTAGTCTTCAAGGAATATCTTTGTTCTCCAGTTCTTGAAAGATTTGCACAATGCAATAAGTCTTTTGATGTCTTGACTCCTGTTTCCATTGGCATTGATTGTAGAACCAAAAAATACAGTCTTTGACAACTTCAATCTTTTCTCCATCTATCACGATGATGTTTATTGGTCCAGTTGTTAGGATTTTTGTTTTCTTTATATTGAGCTGTAGTCTGTAGACTGTAATCTTTAATTTTCATCAGTAAGTGTTGTAAGTCATTCTCACTTTCAACAAGCCAAGTTGTGTCATCTGCATATCGCAGGCTGTTAATAAGCCTTCCTCCAATCCTGATGTCACATTCTTCAACATATAATCCATTATCTCAGTTTATTTGCTCAGCATACAAATTGAGTAAGTAGGGTGAAAGGACAAAACCTTGACACACTCCCTTCTTGATATTAAACCAGCTGTATCCCATTGTTGTGTTCAAACAATAGCCTCCTGGTCTATGTACAGGTCCCTCATGTGTAAAATTAAGTGTTCTGGAATTTGCATTCTTCTGAAAGTTATCCATAATTTTTTATGATCCACACAATCAAATATCTTTGCATAGTCAATAAAATGGAAGTAGACACCTTTCTCTTATTCTTTGCTTTGAGCCTAGATCCATCTGAAATCAGCTATGACATCTCTCACTCCATGTCCCCGTCTGAATCCAGCTTGCATTTCTGGAAGTTTTCTGTCATTAAACTGCTGTAACCATTTTTTTTTTGTTATCTTTAGAAGATTTTACTTGCGTGTGATATCAATGATATTGTTCGAGAATTTCCATATTCTGTGGGATCACCTTTCTTTGGGATGGGTACACATCTTCCATTCAGTTGGCCAAGTAGCTGTCTTCCAAATCTCTTGG
>NW_006923689.1:11357-11971 GCF_000298275.1 Orycteropus afer afer | reverse complement strand
TTGAAACTTATTTTCTGGAGAAATTGTTAACATACAGTTGTGGTTATGACCAATAAGACGTTTCTAAATCCATGTTGTAGAAATTTAGATCTCTGTTCTACTGTTATGTCCAAATCTATAATGAGTATACAAAGGATATTTTCCATATAAAAAGTCATTGTTTAGATCATTCCACAGCTTTCTGAAATGTTTATGCCTATAATAGGTTTTCACTGCTTCTCTACTTTGGCCAAGAACACAGAGAGAGTTGATACACAGCTAACTCATGAATAAGTAAGGGAATGTTCTGAAAAAGATGTACCCAAGTGAAGAATATAAAAGTCATTGTTTTATGATTTCATTCTGTTTTGCTTCTGACACAAACACACTCATTTTCCTTATTTTCAAGTCACTGATGTTACAATCAGCTTTGTAGGCATTAAACAGAGTTTCCAACTTCATGTTCTGCCTTTGCTTCAGCAATCTGAGGTGATTTTCTGTAATTCCTGACTTTCATTGTACTCAGCTGTTTATGATACTGCTTCTAAACCTACCACTTCACTGAAATGATTCTTGTCAAGTTTATCACTGATTTATTTTGTGAAATAAAATATCACCATTTTATTTCATCTTTT
>NW_006923689.1:10475-11257 GCF_000298275.1 Orycteropus afer afer | reverse complement strand
CTGACAGTGGTTTAATGCAGGGGACTGGAGATGGCCACATAGGGGTCAAAGTACCTGACAGAAGAAAAAATTCAGTTATTCACAAAAGATCAGTAGAAAATGCTTGAACGTCACAAGTAAAGTAGATAATATTCTTGTCACCTGTTAAATTTTATTAGTAAGTAGCAATGTAGTAGATATGAAAAAGGTTTGTAAGCAGGGAAAATTATATGGGCAAAACAGACATTGGTGTTTTTAGGTGAGAACCCACTGAAGTGAGTGAGATAAAAGTCAAGTTCATAGTTGCACTCCATAAACAAGCAAGAAACAGAAAAATAAAAAGCAGATGCCGAAGGAATGGCTATTCAGTCAGTTTCAGGAGAACCAATTTTGTTATTGTTTGGATTCTCATCAGTGACTTTTGACTTTGTCTAACGTCATGAAGAAAAATCAGTGATTTTATTAAATTATACAGGGTGTCAACATTGGTAAACAATGACAAATAAAATGAAGCATATAAAATGCATTGCATCGAATTTCTTAAATTTGGCAATTAATATTGTCAATATACTGGTGGACTTCACTTCTAAGTATCCTTTTTTGCACAATTTAGAAGAAACATTTCTTATGGATCAATATAACTGTATCACATTCTAATAATTCATAGACTCTATCTCTTTATTACAAATTCCCAAATTTATTTCATATTTGGTCTATATGCAGGAAAGTTTTAATTGACAGTGCATGATATTATCAACATTAAGATTTTCTTATATTCCCTGGCATTTTTCTCTATTTTGGAG
>NW_006923689.1:8485-9105 GCF_000298275.1 Orycteropus afer afer | reverse complement strand
GACTGAAACCTCTTCACAAAATGGTCTGATAAATTAGCTCCACTGTTGCCTTGTACATGTTTTTACTCTTACATTTAGGTTGCTTCTTAATACCCCTTCACTTTTCAAAATGTATGCATTCAGGGGTGGGGGTATAGTCATCAACTCTAATGACTTCAAATAGAATCTGTATGGTGATAACGGTACCCTCTGTATTCCTAGTAATGATACTTTTTTTTATTCCTGAAATTCAGTTACATGTAGCTACGTGTACCTCACATTCAACAGATGCAAAGTTGATATCATAGACTTTTGTATCCTTATCCTCTTTGTATGTGCTCCCATTAACAACAAGACTAATTGATTGCCATAATTGAATAATTGAGATAACACAGTATGCCACACATATTATAATCACTTAGTTGGAAGCACTTGTCTGGAGCCATTTGCCTTTCAATACTTTCACTATCTCTACTCCATCTTTCTTGTCCACTTCATAGATTCATCTAGAGGACACCGATTTCTGTGATTTTAAGCCTAAGATTCATTTCTGAAACCTGTTGGCAGGACTGGATATCACCACCATCAATCAATGCTTATTTTTTATCCTGGCAGTTGCCTGAAAATGTAAATCTTCTGAG
>NW_006923689.1:5436-6020 GCF_000298275.1 Orycteropus afer afer | reverse complement strand
ATGTGTATGTGTGTGTGTGCTTGTTTGTGTGTGTGTAAAATTGCCTGTATTTAAGCTTATGGATCGGTAGTATAGGTTATGGTAGAATCAAAGAGTCAGAGACTAGTATTTTAGGAATCTGAATTTACCAATAACTGTAGGATTAGGGTGCCTGTCGAAATTTGTCCACTAAATATTTTTGGTCCTGAGAAGTAGGTTGAATTTGGAGAATCCCTCTTTCAAGCTCTCTAAGATTTTACAAAATCCATGACAGGCCTTCTCAGTGTCTTGATGGGCTCACATTTGGAGGCTATGGCACAGGAACAGGGAACTAACACCAAGAAATATGCCTGTAGATAGTTTGAGGGATCGGACTTTCTCAGTGAAGTTAAAGATCTCAGATTACACAGCAATTTTTTTATTTTTCCATCTTTTCTTGCTTTCACTTTTTTCATTACTTGCTCTTCATTTCTATAGATTGATAATCTAACTTCTAAAAATTTAAAGTCATAGTTAATATAGTATATGATCTAATTACAGTAATTAACTTATTGACATTATGTTAATTATGTAAATGTGTGTAAATTAATTCTATTTTACTTTTT
>NW_006923689.1:3778-4801 GCF_000298275.1 Orycteropus afer afer | reverse complement strand
TATAATTTTGGCTTTCATCCTCACTCTTTCATTTGAAATAAAAACTAAAGCACTCTAGCAGTATAGTTAATATGAACCATGCCTTTCTATTTCTTTTGTTCATATATAAATTGTAAATATTCCTTTGGTATTTTTGTGTGTTTCTCACATGGTAAGTTTTAGTTTGCATTGTCAGAAATGTCAAATCACCAGGTTGCAAGAAGTACGCCATTGGCTCTCTATCTATGATTTAGCTAATACTTGGCTAAGTGATAGGCATAAATCATGTTAGAAGCTGGCATTCAAAAATGGTAATCTCCATTGCATTTACTAACTAGAGTAGAATAAAGACAGGTACATAGGAAATTACAGTGTGTAAGAGTTACAGGAGCAGAAGGTTACTGTGTGACGGGAATATGCAGAAGGATAGGCTCCTCCATGCTTGTTTGTAGTGTTGGTGGTAGAGGGGTGGGGTAAGTGCAGAGAAAGATTCTTGGTGGGCATTTTACTTAAAGTGAGGCTTCTAAGACCAGTGCAGATTGGACAGTTGAAAAACGGAAGGAAGATTGCTGCTCACGGTATGAACAGTGGCCTAAATAGAGAAAAAGATCAATGGAAGTTTAATACGTTGGACCACAGAAGTGGCAAAGAGTGAATAATATAATTAATAAATAAATGTAGAATTTTTTTTGAAGAATATTATTTGGTTCATATTTTGGACTCTTGAAATGACTAAGATTACACTTAGTTTATATATTTTTATATTCATGTTTTCCTTTCTCTCTATTATCTCCATACACTGCAGGCTTTGCCTGCTGGTTGGTTATTTATCCCCTTCTGGAACTACTAGCTTTCTTAGACTTGCTGCTAAATCTTTGCTTGATTTAAATACCACATAGACAAGATTAAATGTTTCAGTCAGTATCTCAGTATCAATCCTGCTTATTTTATTAATCTTAGTGTACTTTTTGTTAGTTCTTTATCAGGTATTACCAGTGTATTTCTAATTAATTTTAGTGTACTCTTTGTTAGTTCTTTATCAAA
>NW_006923689.1:2536-3145 GCF_000298275.1 Orycteropus afer afer | reverse complement strand
TTATTAATCTTAGTGTACTTTTTGTTAGTTCTTTATCAGGTATTACCAGTGTATTTCTAATTAATTTTAGTGTACTCTTTGTTAGTTCTTTATCAAATATTACCAGTGTATTTCTATTTTCTTCTTAATCGAATCTGTGTTCATTGGGCAAGAAGTTTTACCTCTTTCATTTAGATTGTATCTAGTCAATAAAATCTACAAATCTTATGATATTAAAGTTTTTCCATTGTTGTTCGGTACCGTCAAGTCAGTTCTGACTCACAGTGACCCTGTGACAACAGAAGAAACATGGCCCTGTCCTGAGCCACCCTCACAGTTCTTTCTATGCTTGAGCCCATCCTTGCAGCCGCTGTATCAATCTGTTTCATTGAAGGTCTTCTGCTTCTCTGCTGACTCTCGACTTCCCCAAACCTGATATCCTTCTCCGGGTGCTGCTGCTTTCTGATGACGTGATTTAAGAAGATGGGGTGAAGTCTGGCCATTCCAACTTCCAAGGAGCATTCTGGCTGCACTTTTCCAGTAAAAATTTGTAAACCTGTAAAGCTTTCTAAGATTTGCTAATTTGTGAAGTTTTTCCATTAGTAATTTTATTTCTGTCTTTTTTTTTTT
>NW_006923689.1:0-656 GCF_000298275.1 Orycteropus afer afer | reverse complement strand
AAAAGTGAATTTACTTAAGGATGTTTTTAATGATAATATTATCCAAAGTATTACAGGATCTTATCTTCCACAATATTTTCAAAAATAGAATTTACCCTTTTAATTTATACTAGCATGTACTTTTTCCACCAGGAATAATGAGATAATGACTACTAAAAACCAAAACAAAACCACTTCACTGCCATCGAGTTGATTCATACTCTTGGCCACCTTATAGAACAGAGTGAAAGTGACATTGGGTTTCCAAGGCTGTAGGACATTTGGTGGTATAGTGTTAAAGCATTCAGCAATTTGAATCCACCAGTAGGACTGAGGGAGAAAGATGAAGTAGTCTGCTTTCCAAAGATTTACAGCCTAGGAAATCCTATGGGCAGTTCTACTCTTTCCTATAGAGTTCTGAGAAGTTGGAATTGCCTGGGTAACAGTGGGAAAATCATTATGGAAGCAGACTGTCTCATATTTCTCTTGTGGAGCAGCTGGTAGGTTTAAACTACCCATTTCTTCATTAGCCATCAAAGGCCCACAAGGGCTCCATTCTTGACTATTGTTGTTGTTCTTTTGCACCATCGAGTCTGACCTGACTCACAGCGACCCCTTCTTGGGGCATGCTTTATTTATAACAATGTTTTCCACTCACAAATGGAAAATTTTACTGA
>NW_006923688.1:23120-23801 GCF_000298275.1 Orycteropus afer afer | reverse complement strand
GCTGGGTTTTAAACACCAGAGGCTCAGCCTCAAAACTCACGTCTATATGTCACCACAGTAGAACAAACTGACAGACAAGTTTGTCTTGCTGTTGGAGACCTCTCGTATCACCCCCACCTGGGTCCCTGTGGCTGACTGCATGGAAGGTAAGATTCTACTATTGAACTGCCAATGCCTCATCATCTATAAAATGTTGTTGTTGTTGCTGTTGCTAGGTTCTGTCAAGTCGTCTCTGACTCATAGTGACCCTATGTACTGCCTGGTCCTGTGCCAGCTCCATGATCCTTGCTATACCTGAGCCCATCATTTTAGCCACTGTGTCGATCCATCTTCTTGAGGGCATTCCCCTTTTTCACTGACCCTCCACTTTACCAAGCATGATATCCTTCTCCAGGGAATGGTCCCTTCTTACATGATGAAGTCTGGCCATTCTTGCTTCCAAGGAGCATTCCAGTTGCATTTCTTCTGGGACAGATTTGGTAGTTGTGGTGTAGTAAATTACTTAGTGTGGCTTTGTAAACTCCAAGGTGGGATTTTCTATGGGCAACTGAGGAGCTCCTGATTACTGAAGGTGTCCACCTGGAGTATTTCTGTTGAGAGTGGCACAAAACAATGTTATGGGAGGTGCCCACTCTCTCTCATGTGCTTAGAGTTCTGATGCTATGATTGGCTAGTTTGACC
>NW_006923688.1:19678-20890 GCF_000298275.1 Orycteropus afer afer | reverse complement strand
TTGTGGGGCTGGCGCGGGATCAGGCAGTGTTTCGTTCTGCTGTGCATGGGGTCGCTATGAGTCGGAAACGACTCGACGGCACTTAACAACAACAACAACATACGTTGTCTGATATCTTAACTGCTGCTTGTATTGGTGTTGATTGTAGAACCAAATAATATGACATCTTTGACAACTTAAATCTTTTGTCCATTTATCGTGATGCTTATTGGTCCAGTTGTGAAGATTTTTGTTTTCTTTATATTGAAGTGTAATCCATACTGCAGGACTTCTGGTGGCATAGTGCCTAAGGCATTTGACTGCTAACCAGAAGTTTGGTGGTTCAAACCCACCAGCCACTCCTCGGAAGGAAGGTTGGGCAATCTACTTCCGTTGTGATACTGCCTCAGAAACCCAAGTAGGGGTAGCTATGAGTCAGATCTGACTCCATGGCAGTGAGTTTTGAGTTAATCCATACTGCAGGCTGTATTCTTCAATCTTCATCAGTAAGTGTTTCAAGTCATCCTCACTTTCAGCAAGCAAAGTTGTGTTGTCAGCGTATTACAGGTTATTAATGAGTCTTCCTCCAATCCTGATGCCATGTTCTTCTTCATATAGTCCAGCTTCTCAGATTATTTGCTCAGTGTACAGATTGAATAAGTATGATGAAAGGATACAACCCTGATGCACTCCCTTCTTTATTTTAAACCATGCAGTGTCCCCTTGTTCTGTTTGAACAACAGCCTCCTGGTCTATGTACAGGTTCCTCATGAACACAATCAATTGTTCTGGAATTCCCATTCTTCTCAATGTTATCCACAATTTGTTATGATCCACACACTCAGATGCTTTTGCATAATCAATAAAACACAAGTAAACATCTTTCTGGTATCCTTTGCTTTCAGACAAGGTCCATCTGACATCAGCAATGATATCCCTCATTCCACATCCTCTTCTGAATCCAGCTTGCATTTCTGGAAGTTCTCTGTCAATCTACTGCTGCAACTGTTTTTAAATTATCTTCAGCAAGGTTTTACTTGTGTGTGATATTAATGATATTGTTTGATAATTTCCACATTCTGTGGGATCACCTTTCTTTGGAATGGGTACAAATATGGATCCCTTCCAGTCAGTTGGCCAGGTAACTGTCTCCAAATCTCTTGGCACAGAAAAATGAGTGCCTCCAGCATTGCAGACATTTGTTGAAACATCTCAATGGGTGTGTGTGTGTGT
>NW_006923688.1:12232-19578 GCF_000298275.1 Orycteropus afer afer | reverse complement strand
TCCCCAGTTACCATCCGCAACACTAACCCACTCTCCTCCCCTCCCTTCCCAGTACCCTCCCCAAATGGTGCCCCTCGTAGTTAAGGTGGTATCACTACAGACGTAGATCACCCAAACTTCCTTCTGAGGAGTAGCTGGTGTGTTTGAACTGCTGGCCTTCTGGTTAGCAGTCAAGTGCTATATTATGTCCTTACTACAGTATTTAGATACTGAAGGATTCTTTGGTTATTCTTTTCCTAATTGTTGGAGTTGTTGAGTTAGAGTGTTGATTTTCTTTCCTCTTTTTTGATATATGCATTTATTGCTATAAACTGACTTCTGAGTACTGCTTTCGCTGTGTCCCATAGGTTTTGGTAAGATGTATCTTCATTCTCATTTGTTTCTAGGAATTTTTTTATTTTACTTTTTTATTTCTTCTATTACCCAGTAGTTTTTGAGCAGTGTATTGTTCAACTTCCATGTTTGATGTTTTTTCCTGTTACTAATTTTAATTTGATACATTGTGGTCTGAGAAGATGCTTTGTAGTATTTCAATGTTTTTGAATTTATTGAGGCTTGTTTTATGTCCTAACATATGATCTATTCTGGAGAATGATCTGTGTGCACTGGAGAAGAACGTGAGTTGTGCTTTTGTTGGGTGGAGTGCTCTGTATATGTCTATGAGCTCAAGTTGGTTGATTGTGTTGTTGAATTCTTTTGTATCTTTATTGAGTTTCTTTCTAGTTGATCTGTCCCTCCTTGAATGTGGTGTGTTAAAATGTCCTACTGCTATTGTAGATTTGTCTATTTTCCCTTTCAATTCATTAATACTTGTTTCATGTATTTTGGAGCACTTTAATTGGGTGCAGAGATATTTATTATCAAAATGTCTTCTTGGTCAATTGACCCTTTTAGCATCATATAGTGACCTTCTTTGTCTCTTATGTTGTTTTTCACCTTAAAGTCTATTTTATCAGAAATTAATATTGCCACTCCTGTTCTTTTTTGGTTACCATTGGCTTGGTATATTTTTTTTTCCACCTCTTAACTCTTAGATTGTTTTTATCTTTGTGTCTAAGGTGGGTCTCTTATAGGCAGCATATATCAATGGGTCTTCTTTTCTTATCCAGTCTGCCATTCTTTCTCTTGATTGGTGCATTTAGTCCATTCACATTGAGTGCAGTTAGTGATAGGTATGTATTGATTGTTGTCATTCTATTGTGTTTTTTTGTCATGTTGTTGGAGTTTCCTTGGTCCATATACTTTTCTATGCTGAGTTCATTTTGTTGTCAAGTGTTTCCTCTCTTTTCTTCTTTATTGTTGGTTTTGTGTTTACTAAACCCATATGTTTTCCTTCCTTATGGGTTTGCTTCAGGCATTATTAATTTTTTCTGTGGTTCCCTTGGAGTGAATTCTTATCTTTATATTTTTGGAACAGTCTATCCTATGAGGACATTGTCCTGTTTTTCCCTCCATTTGGAAGTTTTGTACCCAGAACTTTTATTCCCTCTCTTTGATTAGTTGCTGTTGTGGTATGCAAATTGACTTCCTTGTTTTTTAGTGTACAGTGTTTTATGGTCTTATTTTGAGCATCTATTTCTGATTTGGTTTTAGTGTTGATGTCATGTATTCTGATTTTGTTGTTCTCTGTTGGGGGTTTTCTATTGGAAGGACTTCCTTAAGCATTTCTTGTAGGATTGGTCTGGTTTTCACAAAATCCCTTAATTTCTGTTTGTCTGAGAATGTCTTGATTTCCCCTCATATTTGATGGACAGTTTGGCTGGATATAGGATTCTTGGTTGGAAGTTCTTTTCCTTCAGTGTTTTATATACGCCGTCCCATTGCCTTCCTGCCTGCATGGTTTCTGCTGAGTTATCAGAACTAGTCTAACTGTTTGATTGTTATAAGTAATATTTCTTCTGTCCTGGGCAGTTCACAAGATTTTTTTTTTGTCTTTGGTTTTAGAGAGTTTGCTTATGATATGCCTCAATGTTTTTCTCTTGGGACCTATCCTATATGGGGTTCTTTGAGCTTCTTAGACAAATATCTTTTCTTCCTTCATGAGATGGGAAAAATTTTCTCTTAATAAGTCTTCCACAATTTTCTTTTTTTTTTTTTCACCTCTTCTTGTTCTGGAATTCCAATGAAATGTATGTTGTTTCTTTTCTTGTTGTCCCATGTAACTCTTAGGTTCTTTCATTTCTCTTAAATCTTTGTTCTGATTTTTCTTCATACAGGTTGGTGTCAAGGGATTTATCTTCTAGTTGGGATATGCATTCTTCAGCCAATTCTAGCCTATTCTTTTGTGCTTCCACTGTGTTGTGTAATTCTGTAATTTTGGTATTCATCTTCTGGATTTCTAACTGCTGTTTTTGTATGAGTTTTGATTGTGTATTAATCTTGTTATTTTGTTCTTGACTGGTTTTCCTGAGTTCTTCCAGGGTACTGTCTGTGTTCTTAATTCTGTTTGGGGTTTCCTTGAGCTCTTATAGAGTTCTATAAACATACCTTCTAAATTCCTTCTCAGATAATTATATTCCCTCCTCCACGTTTAATGAGATTTTTGTTTGGGATTTTATTTCTATTGTCATGTCCTGTTTTTTTGTTTGATTTGAGGTTGCCTGTTGTTTCCTAGAAATTTTAAAGTTATCTTTAACTGTTTGCTATGTATTGCTTTGTTTTGTCTTCATTTTATGATTTAATATTTTTACAAAGGTGGAACTGGTGTATTTTATTTATTTATTTATTTAGGTTATTAATTCAGGTGTGTTGGGTTGCTCTGCAGTTTTCTTTGTGATGATGGAATCTCTGTGTGGAATGCAGATGCAGGTCTCTGTTTGTTGTGAAGGGGGTTTAGCATTCGAGCTAACAGGTGTTGTGGTGGGTGAATGTGGTTTTTCTATTGGGTGAGGCAGGGGAGAGGCAGGGAAAGGAGGAAGAAAAGAGAGAAAAAAAAAAAAGCTCCAAGGTGCCAGTAGCCATTTCCAGGGCTTTGAGTAGGCTGCTAATGATTATATTACACTGTTAATCACAGGTCCACAGCTCAAGTTTGGCAAAGACCCCAGTGGTTAGGGGGCTGCCTCTTTCTGCTAGATTCAGACAGCCACAAAAACCCCATACTCCAGGCCCCGCCATGTCAAAAATCTGTCCTGGGATAGCTTTCCTTACCGGTGCTGTGAGTTAGTTCCAGCATCTGCCCATGAGCTTCCCTCTTTGCTCCTAATTCAGCAGCACCCAGAGGCAGAGGGGTCTCTGCTACCTCCCTTTGGTCCCAAGATTACCGATGAAAGCAGGTGCTGAAGGTAGATCCGTGGAGCGGTCGCAGGTTCTCTGGTGCATTCTCTCTACTTCCCCAAGGAGCCCTCTAATGCCCAATCTCACTGGCTGGTTGGTACTCTGCAGGGCAGGTTAACCTACTTATTTATATATTTTTTCTTTCCAGGTAATTACACTGCCTCTCTTTCCTTTCGAATCCTACTCCCCTGAGTTTGGCATACTCTGACTTAATGAGCTGTTCAGAGTGCCAGAATTCCAGCTTCAAACTGCTGCACCTAGTTTTTCAGGCACTAAGATGCTAGAGAGAACTAGCATGTGGGCTACAGATAAGATGCCATCTTCCTATCCCAAAAATATTTCAGTGAGTATTCTGTCAATTCCTGGAGCCTTGTTCTTTGCCAATTCCTTCAGTGCAGCTTTGACTTCTTCCTTCAATACCATAGGTTCTTGATCATATGACACCTCCTGAAATGGATGAACATTGACCAATTATTTTTGGTACAGTGACTCTGTGTATTCCTTCCAGTCTTCTTTTGATATTTCCTGCATCAGTCAATATTTCACCCATAGAATCTTTCAATATTGCAACTCAAGGCTTCAATTTTTTCCTCAGTTCTTTTAGCTTGAGAAATGCTGAGCATGTTCTTCCCTTTTGGTTTTCTAACTCCACATCTTTGCACATTTCATTATAATAATTGACTTTGTCTTCTTGAGCTGCCCTTTGAAATCTTCTGTTCAGCTGTTTTATCTTGTCATGTCTTCCATTTGCTTTGGCTACTCTCCATTCAAGGTGTGATAGTTATGTTTGTGTGTCAACTTGGCTGGGCCTGGTTGAGTGGCTGAGCAGCTGGTGGTAGTATTCCCCATGATGAGACTGGCAATCAACTCCATGGTGGGATCTACCACAAGCAGCTGAGTAGCTGTTTTGGGTATATGGTCTGCTTCCTGTATATAAGGAGAAGCCTTGGGAATGGCCTCTAGTTTATGGCACACTTGGATCCTGCATGTAACTGTGTCGTTATTCAGCAGCCTGCCATGCTCTGCCGACCTTAAGACTTACAATGGACTTGAGTTAATGGCCTGACATGTGGTTTGGTAACATTGGGACTGTGCCTTTTTACTTGTCAGCCTTGGGCTTGGCAGCCTCAGCAGCCAGCAGCTGTCTGAGTGAAGAAAAGCCTCTAGCTTCAGTGGGCTGGGAGCTGGAGGCAGAGCTGAAGCCCAAGGCTGAGGGGCTTTCACCCAGCCCCTAGAGCCTGGCACTTTGAACTTGGACTTAAAGCCTCCAAATTGTAAGAATAAACTCCTGTTTGTTAAGGCCATCCCATTTGTGGTATATATTCCTGCCAGAGTGACACTAGGTAACCAGAACACAAGGGCAAGTTTCAGAGTCTCTTCTGACATCCATTTTGGTCTTTTCTTCCTTTCCTGTCTTTTTAATGACCTTTTGGTTTCTTCATGGATGATGTTCTTGATGTCATCCCATAATTCCTCTGGTTTTTGGTCCCTGATGTCTAATACATCAAATCTATTTTTTAGATGGTCTCTAAATTCAGGAGGGATATATTCAAGGTCATATTTTGGCTCTTATGGACTTGTTTTAATTGTCTTCAACTTCAACTTGAACTTGCATATGGGCAGTTGATGGTCTATTCCACAATCAGCTCCTGGCCTTGTTTTGGCTGAAGATATTGAGCTTTGCCATTGCCCCTTTCCGCTGATGTAGTCAGTCTGATTCCTGTGTACTCAATCTAGTGAAATCCATGTGTATAGCTGGCATCTGTGTTGTTGAAAAAAGGTATTTGCAATGAATAAGTTGTTGGTTTTGCAAAATTCTATCATGTGATCTCCAGCATTATTTCTATTACCAAGGCCAAATTTTCCAACTACTGGTGATTCTTTGTTTCCAACTTTTGCATGGCAATCACCAGTGATAATCAGCACATTTTGATTACATGTTTGGTCAATTTCAGGCTGCAGAAGTTGGTAAAAATATTCAATTTCCTCATCTTTGGCTTTGGTGGTTGGTGTGTAAACTTGAGTAATAGTAGTATTAACTGGTCTTCCTTGTAGGTGTATGGATATTATCCTATCACTGACAGCATTGTGCTTCAGGATAGATCTTGAAACATTCTTTGTGATGATGAATGCCACAATATTCCTCTTCAGTTTGTCATTCCCAGCATAAAATAGGGATAATAATATCCACCCACAGGGCTGTTGTAAAGATTCAGTGAGTTAAAGCACTTGGACGTGTCTGATACAAAGGTTGTAATAGCACTATCGTTGCATTCCAAGGACATATCAGGTAGGAAGGAAGCAATATGGTCCATAGGCCCCAGGGTACTTACATGCTATCGGGGAGACAAACACTCCAATGTGCCAACACAGGTAAGGGGATCTGTCACCCAGGAAGGACTCAGCAGCAGGAGGACTAACCCTGCACCCAGGGTGGATCAAGTAGGGCTTTGCAGAGGAGGAGTAATAAGATCCTGCAGAATCCATGGATTCTGAGAAGGTCATTTTTTAAAATATAATCAGAACCCATATCCAAGGAACATCAACTGACAGTCCCAGACCTCTAAGGAAAGAAGGAAATACTAATGAGGATGAAAGGAATTAGAGGATTTGTGGATTACCCTAGGACAAGAACCAACCCACCTGGAAATTGAGGCATAACCAAGCATTGCAACCAGAGTCCAGTAGGTGGCGTAAACAGGCCATTCATTTGGTGTGACTTCCATTTGTGAGCAGGAGCCCTGGTGGTTAAAGCACTTGGCTGCCCATCAAAGTGTTGAAGGTCAGAACCCTGTGGGAGAAAGATGAGGCAGTCTGCTTCCATAAAGGTGACAGCCTTGGAAGCCCTGTGGGGTAGTTCTGCTCTGTCATGGGGTTGGGTGGGTGTCTCTATGAGTTGGAATTGACACAATGGTAGTAAGTTTCCAGTTGTCATTGCCTTTTTTTGAGATTTGGGGACATTTTCATTTTTATTCTTATGTTTCACCTATTATTTAACTATGGGGAGCTCTGGTAGCATAGTGCCTAAGGCACCTGACTGCTAACCAGAAGGCTGGTGGTTCAAACCCACCAGCCTCTCCTCAGAAGGAAGATGGGGCAATGTACTTCCATAGTGATAATGCCTTGGAAACCCAAGGGGGGGGGTGTCACTATGAGTTGGGTTTGACTCGATGGCACAATTTAACTATAGAACCAGGAAAATCCTTAACAAAAGATCCATTAACAGCTGGAATACATTTTTTTTTTTTCTTATTCTCCCAGAGTTTTCTGGCTAGAATTCATGAATTCCAGAAATTTCTGCACCTGTGCCTATCACCTAGTTTATCAAATATATGCTGCCCTTTTCATCAGTATAGTGGTTGGATGTTTTATGTAGGTTTTATTTATGAGAATAGAGTTAAAAAGAAAAAAAAATCAAGGCAAGCTACTTATAATTACTATAATAACTAAGTACCTTTGCAGAAAGAAGCCAGAATGCTTGCAAGTATGAGCCCATGGTATTAAAGAAAGGTTGATTCATGTGGAGGTAAACCTGCTATTGAAACCCCATTTGTATTATATTATTTTCTAGAGGAAATATAGAAAAACAGAATATTCCTGAGTGACTCAATATGATCAGTTTCTCTTTGAGGTAGAGCTAGCATTTCCAGAAGCAGTTGTAAGTGTTCTTGCTTTTTCTCATTGGGGTCTATGAAAGGTAAAGTATTTATTTATTTATTTTTTGTTCTTCATTATAAATAATACTAAAAAAATGTTCAGTATACTATTACTGAAAGCATTAAAAAAAAAAGTAGCAGGCAAGATGGCGGACTAGGCAGAGACTGCACAGACCCTCTTCAACAAAGAAAAGGGAAACCAATTAACATAGACACTGAAGATAATCCTGGACCCTGAGCCTTGAAGGGAAGGATATAGAAGTGAACTAAACCCCAACTAGCAGAAGAATTTGCGTGAAAATACCAAAAAAGGAGACAGACGGAGCTGCGGTCTGGCAGCGATCCTGAGTGATCCTGACGGCACAGACAGCTTGGAGATTCCCAAGTGGTGTTAGGACCTAAGCGTTAACCTAAAAA
>NW_006923688.1:1813-9510 GCF_000298275.1 Orycteropus afer afer | reverse complement strand
CAAGTAGATACTCTCCTTGGAGGGAACAATCATGGGAGAAAGAAGGGCTGCTTATGCACAGGGAGACAGCTCAGGGGGCAGGAGTCCATGGAGGGATGGACACAGGGAAGAGGTAACTATGGGGAGGAAGTGGGAGGGGAGCTGTTGCATTGTGGTAAACTGGTCAATACCATGAGAGAAAGTATATGTGAACTGCTGTATGGAAAGTGAATTTGCTCTGTAAATCTTCACCCAAATCACAAAAAAAAAAAAAAAAAAGGAAAAAAGCACCTTAACCCCCAGTACCCTTGTAAAAGGTGTTGGCATTTTGATGCATTAATTTGCCTTTTCTTATGCATATTTTCATTCACTCATCATTCAGATATTAACTGACCCTCTCCTATATGGAATCTAATATTTTCATAATAAATAATAAGCAAGGTCCCTGATGTCGCAAATGAGAAAATGAGTGAATACATAAAAGGGTAATTCTGGCTATTGACCAGGAGGATGGGGATCTGGAACAGGGTGATGTGACAAGGAGATGGAGGTATGTTTTCCAGATGGAATGCTCAGGCAAATGCTGTAAGGAGTGATGTCTGAGCCATGTTTCAAGTTACCAGGAAGGAGCCAGCACGTGCAGAGAGGGAAGAGGCTGTGCAAAGGCCCTGTGGTGCAAATAATCTGGGTGTTGCTGAAGACGGAAGGAGGCCCAGTGAAGGTGTGGGAGAGAGAGGTGACATGGTCAGAGAAGCAGGTGGGGGTACGAGGGTGGAACTTTCTTCTCACTGCTGTTCATTGTACACACATGTGTAAGGACACATTTGTGACCATGCTTCTCTCACTTGGCATTATTAATATGCGATGCCTCATGTCATTACGTAGGCTTCAAAGCCATCATTTAAAATCAATATATAAAATTCCATCAAGTGGATGTTCAATAATTTAATTAACCATTTACCCTATAAAAGGAATGTTTTCTTAGCAGGCATCCCCTGGTAGCAATATGCACTTATGGAAAACACTCTTCTTGTCAGCGGGACAGCTTGACTGTGAATGGCTCCAGTTGTGATTGGCTTCAGTTAGTTGAGATAGACCTGTCTGCTCTTCTTAAGGAAATCTGTGCAGGTGGCATAGTGCCTAAGGCATTTGACTGCTAATCAGAAGGTTGGTGGTTCAAACCCACCAGCCACTCCTTGGAAGGAAGATTGGGCGAGCTACATCTGTAGTGATACCACCTCTGAAACCCAAGGAGAGGCCACTATGAGTTGGGTCCGACTCAAAGACACATAATAACAAATAACAAATGGGCCTTGAAAGCATGATACTGACTGACATGTTGTGTTGTTATGTGCCATCGAGTGGGATCCGACTCATAGCGACCCCTCCTTGGGTTTCTGAGGCAGTATCACTACGGAAGTAGATTGCCCAACCTTCCTTCTGAGGAGTGGCTGGTGGGTTTGAACTGCAGCCGTCTGGTTAGCAGTCAAGTCTGTCACAAAAGGACAAACACTGTATGATCCCACTATATGACCTATCTAGAAGAGGCAAAGGATAGACATCAGAGTTTATTAGAGCTTCCCAAGGTGGGCAGGAGGGAGAGGGAACGTGAGTGATTACTTGGGAGCACTAAATTGCTGTGAAGTACTTGGGAAATCTGTAAACAGAGTGGCGATGGTCTGGCTGCACAGTGGGATGCATGTAATTCACGTCCATGACTTGTTGAACAGGCAGCTGTTTTATTATGCATATTTTCACCCCAAGCCAAACCAACCAACCAATCAATAAGGAGATACTTTAACTGATTTGCCTTGGTCTAATTTTATGGAGCATATTTTATAAACTATAAACTTAGCTTTTTAATTACAGGAGGAAAAACAGATTTTTGAGTCAACTGAAACCTAAATTTAAACGTGTTTTCACACACACACACACACACAAAGCAACAACAACAAATAAAAAGCTGATGGAGTTCTTGAAGACCTCGAATGGCCTGGCTTAACCATATGGCATCATATTACCACGCTATCTAATGTGTTGGGGGACTGAATTTTACATCCTAGTTAATTCTTGCCGTTGGTTATAGATTTTTCATATTTCTGATTGACTTCTGTGCAGTACAAAAAACCAAAACCCATTGCCATCAAGTCGATTTTGACTCATAGAGAGCAGACTAGAACTGCTTCCTAGGGTGTCCAAGGCTGTAAATCTTTTTTTTTTTTTTAATTAGGATTTGGGTGAAGATTTACAGAGTAAATTCACTTTTCATACAGCAGTTCACATATACTTTGTCTCATGTCACTGACCAAAATTTACAATGCAGCAGCTCCCCTCCCACTTCCTCCCCATAGTTACCTCCTCCCAGTGTCCATCCCTTCATACTCTTCTGCACCCTGAGCTATCTCCCTGTGCATAAGCAGCCCTTCCTTCTCCCATGATTGTTCTCTCCAGGGTGTGTGTCTACTTGAGGTAAATGTTTAACTCACATGCCTGTACTTTGTTTGGCTGGAAACCACAGTTGTGGGTTCAATTCCAGACCTGAAGGGCAGCTAGGGGCCATAGTCTCAGTGGTTACCCCAGGCTCTATTGGACCAGCAAACCTGGTCCCCCCCTTCTTTTTTTTTTTTTTGCCAAGGCTGTAAATCTTTCCAGAAGCAGATTGCCTCGTCTTTCTCCTGCAGTTCAAACTGCCAACCTCTCAGGTAGCAGCTGAGTGCTTTACCATTATGCCATCAGGGCTTCTTTTCTATGTAGCATTGTTGTTGTTGTTATGTGCCATTAGGTAGGACTCGACTCATAGCGACCCCTCCTTGGGTTGCTGAGGCAGTATCACTACGGAAGTAGATTGCCCAACCTTCCTTCCGAGGAGTGGCTGGTGTGTTTGAACCCCCAGTCTTCTGGTTAGCAGTCAAGTGCCTTAGGCAGTATGCTACCAGAGCTCCTTCTATGTAGCATAATGCATCACAATTACTTTACATTTTGTTCTTTTTCTTTCTTGGGAACTATTGGTGTTTCATGTGACTAAGCCACTCTCCTGAAGATTCACAGTGAAAGTACAAAGTCTCAGCACAAAACCAAGTTCAGTGTAACCTTTAGCCTGAGGACCTGATGGTGGAAACATGTATGACAGCAAATGGAAGTTAGCAAAGTACACGGTAAGACTGGGGGTATCTTTGTCTGTTAGGGCTGCTGAGGGCACCTACAAAGGTCTCAGTCTGATGACGCCAGCGTGGCCAGAAAGAAGCAAGTTTTACCGCCATGCCTCAAGGGCTCTCTTGCACCTGCTTTCAAAGTCTACCCTGGAATAGTTATACCCACCATTTGCCAGCATGTCCTACTGTGGTAACTTGATGTTGCTGTGATCTGGGAAGCTGTGTCACCAATACTTTAAATACCAGCAGGGTCACCCGTGGTGGACAGGTTTCAGCAGAGCTTCCAGACCAAGACAGATTAGGAAGAAAGGCCTGGTGATCTACCTCCGAAAATCAGCCACAGAAAACTTTATGGATCACAGCAGCATATTGTCTGCAGTTCTACTCTGTCCTCTAGGGTCACTATGAATTGGAATTGAGTCAACGTCCATGGGTTTGGTTTGGTTTGGTTTTTCATACGGATGAGGGATGAATTGAGACATTGATGGTGATCTAGTCTTTTAGTTTCTCCCCATCTGAGATGATATTGGGAGCTCTGGTGGTGTAGCGCCTAAGGCATTTGACTGCAAACTAGAAGGCCAGTGGTTCAAACCCACCAGCCACTCCTCGGAAGGAAGGTTGGGCAATCTACTTCTGTAGTGATACTGCTTCGGAAACCCAAGGAAGGGTCGCTATGAATCGGATCCAACTCGATGGCAGTGAGTTTGGTTTTTTGGTTTGGAGATGATATTTATTGATAAAAGACTATGGATCACAGTAGCGTATGTCCGAGGTTCTACCCTGTCTTCTGGGGTCTCTAGAAATTGGAATGGACTCGACAGCACACAACCACAACCACAAAACCGTGCTGGAAGATGAGTCCAAGCACACCAGTGGTCATGAAGGTGGTACAGGCCCAGACAATGTCTTGTTCTGTATAGAATGAAACAGAACAAGTCTGAGCAAAGCTGAGACTCGGAGCCAACTCAGTATCAACAATAATAGGAGCAGCAGTAGTACAGAAAGGGCTACCTTCATCATTACATGCCAGGTCTCATTCCTATTTCTTCACCTTTTTATTTTATTTTTTTCCTTCTCGTTTGGCTCTGATAATGCTTCGGCTTATCAGATTCATGTTTGGACCCTTGGAAAGCCTTGGCTTTTCTGAAGGCAAGGAAATGGGCAGGAATTATAAAAAGGTGAGTCAGAACCCCGGTATCTAGAAAACAACCCTATCAGTCCTTGCCTGGCCTTTGGAGAGGGAAAAATAATCGAATCAGTGGCTGTGAATATGGAGCCGCTTTTACATGACTCATTAAACTGCCATTTTCAACACTTTTGCCTACTGCTGCAAGAATGATAGCCCCCTAGTAGGATCTATACATTTAAATTCTTTTCTATCTGAAAAGCCTCGTGGCACAAGTGCCTTCAGAGGTAAGCACAAATATCCACTGAAATACAAGACAGTCATAATAGAGCTAAATTTGATAAGCCACTCAAGTGTGGCCTAGGCAGCACGGCCTCTTCAATCAGGATGCACAATTAATTGCTACTCTTTATTTATTATCTTTAATCCCTCATTGGATACAGTTGACTTGCTACTTCCTGGGATGAGGCCATGGCATAGGCAAGAAGGAATAATTTTAAAAATTATGAAGCCATTTCTTTGTTACAAACCAGAGCTCAGGTGGTATAAATTCTAATCTTTTCCTCTTGCCAGCACAGTGCCCTCTGCTTTTGGAGAGGTCTTCCTTTTTTCTTCGTTCTACTCTTGTGGGCAGAAAATCAGGTATAACTTGTTCCTGGAGGTCTCTGGTATTTTCTCTACCCTTACTCAGGAACTGGCATATTCCCTGGAAGTCCTGTTTGACACCCCTAAGGCTCATTCTGCTGCCTGTCAGACTGTCCCACTGTGGTGACTTGTATGTTGTTGTGATTCAGGAAGTGATGTGTTGTCACCCAAGGTGGACAGGCTTCAGTGGAGTGTCTAAACTAAGACTAGGAAGAAAGGTCTGGCCATCTACTTCTGAAAATTAGCCTGAATACCTTTTGGATCACAACAGAAGAATGTCTGATTGGCTTGGTTTGGACTTATAACCAGGGGGGATCAATCATGTTTGATGATATGGAGAGCCAGCAATGGTGAGCGACACCCTTGGTGAGAGAGACTGACATAATAGCTGCAAGAAGGGACTTCGCCATGCTGGTGATTGCGACATGGCACAGGACCAGGCAACGTTTCGTTTTGTTGTACACAGGGTCGCTGTGAATTGTAGTTGATGGGATGGCAACTCGCAAGAGCAACAGCAAAGACTCACTAAACACTGATATTATATTGTCGAATAGTAAAACTCTGTCCCTTCCTACAGTTCTCTTCCACACCCCTTGTCTTAGACTGGGTTCTCTAGAGAAGCACAGAAGTAAAACCAGTGAAGCTTTTGGATAGATAAATAAATTTATCTCAGGGAAATTGCTCACACAGTTGTAGAGGCTGGAAAGTCCTAAATTCGTGGGTCAAACATCAAACTGGAGGCTTCTCCTGACTTACACAGTCGTAGGGGCTGATAAACCCAAGAGCAGCAGGCTGCTGGTTTGGGTAGATGACAACTCCAAGATCGGCAGGTAAAATGGCAGATTATTGGCTCACAGGCTGTGAAGGCAACAATCCCAAGATTGGCAGGCAATACGGCGGACCACTGGCTCAACTCCAAGAACCGAAGCTGATGATGAGCTAGATGCAAGACCCAGATCCAGCAGAAAGCCAGAGAGCATTCCAGGATGTCCATACTATATCAGAAGCAGGCCACACCCCTTTCACCTGAATGGCTGCTCATAGATCGTCTCATCATGGAGGTGATTAAATCACAACAGTTGAGATCACTTAGAATCATGGCCCAGCCAGGTTGACACAAAACCTTAACTATCACACCCCCTCTGACTTGGTTTATTTATTCCTGTTCATTTTATCAAGGCCCTTGCCCCTCAGAAGATAAGGATTTTCTCACTTTGATCACTCTGGCTCTGAGCCCAACCAGCTTAATGAATCTACATGACATTGGGAGAATATTTTCTTTCCTGTTGACTCAACAGCCTCCTCCATCATATTGATACTGCCTTAAAATTCCACGATTAAGGATTTTTATCCTTTGTTTTAAGACTCAGTTCCCTCATAGAATATATATTCGTGTGGAAAGCATAGCACTTTAAGCCCTAATAGTTTTTTACAACTGAACATGAGTAGACATGGACGTTGTGTGAGAGCATTTTCCTGATCAGTGACTTATTCATTGGAAATAACTTTTTTTCAACCTCATGACAAGGCCTGGGCTCCCATTATTTCTGCATGCATCTGATTATATTCTTAGGCTATATTGGCCAGAGTGGCTTCTATGGGTCCAAGGTCATGATCATTTTGAAGGCTCTGAAACCTGGCCAAATTGCTGTCTGCAAAATTCACTTGAATTCTGATATCCTTTCCTTCCTTGATGTTTAAAAAAACTCAAACAACAATAAAAGCTGTGTTGCTGTAGCTGAATGGCCCCATTTACCCTTGCCTCCCTGCCCTGTGCTGGCAGAGGAGAGGGAGGAGACAAAGGTTAAATGCATCCTGGAGACCCACAGTGGTGCGGCCGCTGCAGGGTCTGGAAGCGTGTTGCTATTGGGCACATCCTGGGCTGGCCTTCCAGTTCTGTGAGTTGCTTTGATTAGAAGGTGAAGCCTCAATGTCACTACTAGGGGGTTGCTTTGCTTTTTTTACTGCGGGTCAGGGAGTCCATGACAGTAACCCCCCCAAACCCTCCCAGCCCTGGGCCCTCAGAGGACAGTGTGTACCCCAGGAAAAGGACATCTGGAGGGGCACCAGGGACCATGCTGTGACCAAGGCTCAGATGCTGGTAGATTGACTGGGTTAGTTGTTTATATGTTTGTTTTTATTGTGGCGTAAATATACACACCAAGACATGTGCCAGTTAAATGATTTCTACACATAAAATTCAGTGGCATTGGTTACATTCAAGTTGTATAACCATTCTATCTTCCTTTTCCAAACCTTCTGCAACCTTTAACATAAACTCACTGTCCCCTAAGCAAAAATGCCCCTTCCCCCCTCCCTTACACTCCTAGTAACCATTAATAATCCTTGGTTTATGTATATGCTTATTTCAAATAAGTGAGATCACATAGCATTTGTCTTTTTAGCACTGACTTATTTCACTCAGCATAATGTTTTTAAGGTTCATCCATGTTGTAGCATGTATCAGGACTCTCTCTTTGTGGCTGAACAATATTAAGGAGCCTTGGTGGTGCAACAACTAAGCACTCATCTATTAACTGCCAAAAAGTTGGCAGTTCGAACCCACCCAGCAGCTCAGAGGGAGAAAAGACCTGTGATCTGCTTCTGTAAAGATTACAGCCTAATGTCTATGAAACAGGGAGTCTACCCAAGAACATGTAGAGGGCTGGCAGACAATGGTCCTATAAATTTATGTGTATGATCTGAATTCCCAGGTGTATAGTAGACCAGCCACTCCTCGGAAGGAAGGTTGGGCAATCCTACTTCCGTAGTGATACTGCCTCGGAAACCCAAGG
>NW_006923688.1:0-1058 GCF_000298275.1 Orycteropus afer afer | reverse complement strand
GACTGTTGGGAGGAAGTGGGAGGGGAGCTGTTGCATTGTGGTGAATTGTGGTCAATGTCATGAGACAAAGTGTATGTGAACTGCTGTATGGAAAGTGAATTTGCTCTGTAAGTTTTCACCCAAATCACAATTAAAATATATGTGTGTGTATATATATATATATTACAGCCTAGGAAACCCTCTGGGGCAGTTCTACCCTGTCACATGGGGTTGCTGTGAGTCAGAATCTACTCGAAGGCACCTAACCACAACTATAATCCATTGTGTGTATGGGCCACATTTTGTTCAGCCATTCATCTGTTGATGGATATTTTGGGCCTTCTGGGTTTTGGCTGCAGCGAACATTGGTGTGCAGGTTTCTGTTTGTGTTCCTGCTTTCACTTCTTCTGGGTATATATCTAGGAGTGGGATTGCTGGGTTGTTTGTTTGAATGGAAAAGGCTGTGGCCATTTCACTAGGAGATTGGTTAACTGAATTATGGAATGGACATTTAATGGGACACTGTGAATGAGAGCAGTCAGGCAGCCCTGACATGGAAAGATGCCCAAGGCATTCTGTTAAGTGGAAAAAGGAAAAGAAGTAAACCGCAGAGCTGCGCAGGTCGTACAGTCCCACCTCAGAATATGCATAGAAAACAGATCTCCTCTAGAAACTGGGATTAGGGAGACTTTCAGGCCTTTATTTTTAAACCTGTTCATATTACAGTCCTTCAGATTTTAGGTGAATATCTAGTGCTTAGTTTTTCTTTTTAATTTTATTTTTCGTTTCACTAAAGTTAGTATGTGTTTACCCTCTAGTTAGTAGTTTACCCTCCCTTCCCCATCCACCCCTGGTACACATCAAAGAATATTCTTTTGTGTGTGAAATCCTATTCCTGACTGACTTTTTACAATAAAACCAAAACCAAACTCACTATTGTTGAGTCCATTCAACTCATAGCGACCCCTCCTTGGGTTTCCAAGGCAGTATCTCTACAGAAGTAGATTGCCCAATCTTCCTTCTGAGGAGTGGCTGGTGGGTTTGAACTGCCAGCCTTCTGGTTAGCAGTCAAATGCCTT
>NW_006923687.1:23026-23999 GCF_000298275.1 Orycteropus afer afer | reverse complement strand
TTTTTTTAGCTTTTTGAAACTGTTGAGGGTGTCCCTAGGCTTTGACCTCCAGAGTCTCACTTCTGGTAAGCAGTTTCTTTCTTCCAGTACTCCCAAAGGGGTTGGGGGGTGCAGGTGAGCTGACATGTCTGCTTCACCTTTCAGGAGCAATTAACTGACATGGAAATAAGTTGCAATGGGTTTTGTTAACAGCAAAACATAAGCTATGGCTCTTCTAGGAATTCCCTAGCTGTGTCCCGTTAGCATAGGATCCTGTTAAGAGCATGTACTTGATCAGGAATTAGGAGACCCCTTCCATTTCTCTGGTATTAAGTTTTCTCACCTATAAATTGGAGATAATATTTCTTTACCCACTTATCACATAAAGGCACAAGGATAGAATTGAACGACCTTTAAAGCCAAAAGTGTTACATTAATGCTATGTTAATTACTTAAAGTATCCTCTTTATTGAACTTGTTGTTGTTGTTGTTGTTATGTGCTGTCGAGTCGACCCGAATCATATCGACCCCTCCTTGGGTTGCCGAAGCAGTATCACTATGGAAGTAGATTGCCCAACCTTCCTTCTGAGGAGTGGCTGGTGGATTTGAACCATCAGCCTTCTGGTTAGCAGTTAAGTTCCTTAGTCACTATGCTACCAGAGCTCTGTTATTGAACTTAGATTGTGGTAAATTATTGACACATTGCTCCAGGATAAAAGCAGTTGCTGTAGAATTGATTCTGATTCATGGTGACTCCAAATGTGTATAGTATAGAGCTGTGCTCCAATGTCTGATACTTGATACTCTTTTGATAAGCATAAGTTTTTAATTTTTATAACATCCCAAATATCTAATTTGTCATCTGCTATTGCATTTTTAGTAGTATCTGTTAGCCTACTTTTTTTTTTTTTATTGTGATTTGGGTGAAGATTTACAGAGCAAATTCACTTTCCATATAGCAGTTCACATATACTTTGTCTCATGCCATTGACCA
>NW_006923687.1:20609-22140 GCF_000298275.1 Orycteropus afer afer | reverse complement strand
TTCTTCCAGGCTCTATCAGACCAGCAAACCTGGTCCTTTTTATTTTTGTGATTTTAAGTTTTGTTCCACGTTGGTCTCCCATTCTATCCAGAATCTCTTACATAGATCTTCCTCTGAGTGGTTGACAGTGGTAGCCGGGTGTCATCTAGTTCTTCTGGTCACATAGACATATAGGCTGATTATCACATGGTGTACAAGTCCCTTGGGCCAATTGTTTCCATGCATCTTTGATTTTCTTCATTCCTCTATGGTGTTGACAAGGAGAGACCTATCATTGCATCTAGATGTCTGCTTGCACGCTTTTAAGATCCCAGTTGCTACTCACCAAAGTAGGATGTAGAACAATGATTTCGCGTAGTATGTTATGCCAATTCAGATTGATGTCCCTTGTTACCATGGTCCAGAGCCCACTGGTCCAACTACTCAATCCCTCTGGGTAGCTGGCTGTGGCCAAGAAGTCACCACACCTTGTCCTTTGTCAGCTCTACTATATACCTGGACATTCTTACAGAACATACAAATTCACTTGTAGAAATATTGTCTGCCAACTTTATGCATGTTCATGCTCCCATGTATGTATGGGTCACACTCCTGTACACTCCTATGTATGTCCCTGCATAGACATTTCTAATAATTCAGCCTGTCCACCCATCTATCCATCCAAAGATTAATGTTTGTCTTCACTGACAATGCAGTACTGTATGTGCAAAAGGTTCATCTTTGTTTTCTGTTTCTCTCATGTACCTCTCTCTGTCTTCCTCTTCTTCAATGCCACTGCATTGATCACTCATATTTGGTGCATTGCCCTTCCCTTCACCCAAATTAATACTTGTCTCTATCTACCTAGTAGTGTTCCATCCCCTCCCTTCCCATCCCTGGCAACCAACAAAGAAAGTTTCCTTCTATATATAAACATTTCCTTGACTTTTCAGAATCGTAAACTAATACAATATCTGGCCTTCTGTGATTGACTTATTTCACTCAGCGTAATGTCCTCCAAGTTCACCCATGTTATGCAGCATTTTGCACATTCTACATTGTTCTTTAGGGTTGCATAGTATTCCATGGTGTGTGTGTTCCATAGTTTGGTTATCCAGTCTTCCGCTGATGGGCACTTAGGTTGTTTTGATCTTTTTGCTAATGTAAATAGTGCTGCAAAGAACATGGGTGTGCATATATCCATTCTTGTCCTGGCTCTCACTTCTTTAGGATATATACCTAGTAATGGCATTGCTTGATTAAATGGCATTTCTAATTCCAACTTTTTAAGACATATATGTCTTTCCACAGCGGTTGTATCATTTTACAGTCCCATCAGCAGTGTATGAGAGTCTCAATCTCTGCACATTCTCACCAGCATTTGTTAATTTCTGTCTTGTTGAACTTTGCTACTAGTGCCGTGGCAAGACGGTATCTCATTGCTGTTTTGATTTGCATCTCTCTAATGGCTAAAGGGAGCTCTGGTAGCATAGTGGCTAAGGCACTTGACTGCTAACCAGAAGGCTGGCGGTTCAAACCCACCAGCCACTCC
>NW_006923687.1:18747-19900 GCF_000298275.1 Orycteropus afer afer | reverse complement strand
TATAGTTTTAGGTTTCACATTTAAGTCTTTGATCCGTCTGGAGTTCGTCTTGTGTATGGTGTGAGAGACAGATCTTGTTTCATTTTTCTGTAAATGGATATATAGTTTTGCCAGCATCATTTGTTAAACAGATAATCTTTTCCCCATTTAATGGATTTTGACCCTTTGTCAAAGATCAGCTCACCATAAGTCAATGGATCTATTTCTGGGTTCTCAGTTGTATTTCATTGGTCTATGTGTCTGTCATTGTACAATTACCAGACAGTTTTGACTACTGTGGCTGTGTAGCAGGTTTTAAGATCTGGAAGTGTGAGACCTCTGAGGTCTTTTTGCTTTCCATATAAAGTTAGTGATTGATTTTTCCACATCCTTAAATAATGCTGATGGGATGTGGATTGGGATTGCATTGAATGTATAGATTTCTTTGGGTAGAATTGACATTTTCACAATGTTCAATCTTCCTACTCACAAGCATGGTGTATGTTCTTCCGTTTATGTAGATCTCTTCTTGAAGTAGTCTTTTATAGTTTTCTTTGTACAGGTCTTTTGTGTCTCTGGTAATATTTATTCCCAAGTATTTTATTTTATTTTTGATAGCTATTGTAAATGGGACTGATTTCCTTAATTCTTTTTCAGCAGTCTCTTTGGTAGTGTGGAGGAATCCAAATGATTTTTGGATGTTGCTCTTGTATCCTGCCATGATGCTAAATCTCTCAATTAGTTTTAGTCGATTTTTGACTGAGTCTCCTGGGTTTTCTAGTTATAGGATCATGTCATCAACAAATAGGAATAGTTTGACATTTTCCTTATCAATTTGGATGATTTTGATTTCCCTTTCTTGCCTTATTGCCCTGGCTAGGACTTCCAATACAATGTTGAATAGAAGTGGTGATAGAGGGCATCCTTATCTGGATTCCATTCACAAGGGGAATGGCTTCAGTCTCTCTAGAATAATGTCAACTGTTAGTTTTGGATAGATGCCCTTTATTATGTTGAGGAATGTCCCTTCATATTCCTGCTTTGCTGAGAGTTTTGATCATGAATAGGTGTTGGATTTTATCAAATGCCTCTTCTGTGTCAGTTCATATGATTATGTGGTTCTTATCCTTTGCTTTTCTTTGCTATTCATAAGGTTTTCCCTGGCCAATTCTTT
>NW_006923687.1:15677-17211 GCF_000298275.1 Orycteropus afer afer | reverse complement strand
TTTTTTTTTTGGAGATTTTTGTGTCTATATTCATGGGGCATATTGGTCTGTAGTTTTCTTTTTTAATGATGTCTTTGCCTAGTTTAGGGATCAATGTTATGCTTGCTTCATAAAATGAATTTGAGAGGGGTCTATCTTTTTCTGTGTTCTGGAACAGTTTGAGTAGGATTGATGTCAGTTCTTCTCTGAATGTTTGGTAGAATTCTCTGGGGAAACCTTCTGGGCCAGGACTTTTTTTGTGCGGTAATTTTTTTTATGACTTGTTGAGTTTCTTCTTCTGTTATTGGTGTGTTCAACTTTTCCACCTCACTCTGTGCTAGTTCAGAGAAATAGTATGTTTCTAGAAATATGTCCATTTCTTCTAGATTTTCAAATTTGTTGGAGTCCAGTCGTTCATAATATCACAATATTTTCTTTTTTTTTCAATTGGTTCTGTTGTGATGTTGTTCAATTCACTTCTTATTCATGTCATTTGTATTCTCTGCTTCTTTTCCTTTGTTAAATTTGCTAGTGGTTCATGAATTTTTTTAAGCTTTTAAAATAACTAACTTCTAGTCTTGCTGATTTTTTCTATTGTCTTTCTATTTTCAGTTTCACTGATTTCTGCTTGAATCTTTATTATTTATTTCCTTCTGGTGACTGTGGGTGTTTCTTTCTTTTTTTTTTCCTTCTAATTGTTGGACATGTTGGTTTAAGATGTTGATATTGGCTCTTTCTTCTTTTTTGATGTGTGCATGTATTGCTATAATTTGGCCTCTGATCACTGCTTTTGCTCTACCCAAATTATTTGTATGTAGTGTTTTCATTCTCAATTGATCCAAGATTTTTTTTTTTTTCATTTTTTATTTCTTTTATTACCCAGTTGTTCTTAAGGAAGGTGTTGTTCGGTTTCCATGTGTTTGCTCTTTTTCTGTTGATCTTCCTATTGTTGATTTCTAATTTGAGAGCACTGTGATCTGAGAAGATGCTTTGCAGTATTTCAATGCTTTTAAATTTATGAAGGCTTGCTTTATGTCCTAACATACTGTCTATTATGGAGAATGTTCCAGGTGCACTGGAAAAGAATGCATATTGTGGTGTTGTTGGGTGAAGTGCTCAGTAGATATCTATAAGATCAAGTGGGTGGATTGTATTTTTTAGTTCTTCTGTGTCTTTGTTGAATTTCTTTCCAGTAGTTCTATCTTTCATAGAAAGATGTATTAAAGTCTCCTATTATGACTGTGGAGTCCATAGATATTTATTATGGTTATGTCTTCTTATTTGATTGATCCTTTAATCATTATATAATGCCCTTTCTTTTCTCTTATTGTGGTTTTTGTCTTAAAGTCAATTTTATCAAAAATTAATATTGCCACTCCTGCCCTTTTTCTTTCTTTTTATTGTTTTACTATTTTATTATTATTTCAATTTATATTTCTTTGATTAGTAGTGAGTGAATTTTTTTATTATTTATTGTGATTTGCATGAGGATTTACAAAGCAAAATCGCTTTCCATACAACAGTTCACTTATACTTTGTCCCATGTCATTGACCA
>NW_006923687.1:8773-12166 GCF_000298275.1 Orycteropus afer afer | reverse complement strand
ACAATGTTGAATAGAAGTGGTGATAGCGGGCATCCTTGTCTAATTCCTGTTCTCAAGAGGAATGGTTTCAGTCTCTCTCCATTGAGAGTAATGTTGGCTGTTGGTTTTGCATAAATGCCCTTTATTATGTTGAGGAATTCCCATTTTTCCTATTTTGCTGAGAGTTTTGATCAGAAATGGGTGTTGGATTTTATCAAATGCCTTTTTTGCAGCAATTGATATGATTGTGTGGTTCTTCTCCTTTGTTTTATTTATGTGGTGGATAATGTTGATTGTTTTTCTAATGTTGAACTATCCCTGTGTAAGGCCACGGTAAGAAGAGGACGCACAAAAGTGAGGTTAAAGAGAAGTTTTAATTCTCTGCTTCTGGGCGAGGTTTACAGGTCCCCGAGAGGGCCCCAGGCGAGGTTCATGGGTCCCTGACAGGGGCCCGAGAAGTTGTGCCGCCTGGCTGGGGAGGGTAGGGTTTATAGGCTTGTAGAGGACCTAAGTGGGGACACTAAGGAAATGGTGGGGTCCAATTAGTTGTTGGCATGGGTCTGCACCTAATTATCATGAGGGAGCTTCACAGGAGGAAGTTTATCATCACATGGGGTTTTCCAGCCTGGGTGGGTTCTGCCACCTCGGTTGTCTTATCAGGCTGTCTCATCAGGGCCTGACACCTGGAGGAAGCTAGTAACTGAAATGTTGGTGGCTTGAGTGTACTCTGGTCTAATATTCCAACTTCTTTTAATGGATAAAGGGCGATGTGATTTTTTAAGTTTCTTTTTGCTGAACAGGGTCAGAGAGGGAGAAAGGGGTTTAATAGGTTGGAGTCTGAAAAGTTGGGGTTGTCAGTTGGCAACTTGGTGTAATGATGTAGGAGAAGTTGATTCACCATGATCTGAGATATTTTTTCAAGTTGGCTTCAGAGAAACTTGAGGAGGTAAGGGATAAAGAGGAAGAAGATGGTAATTAGTATAAATGGATTTATGAGGGGAAGTAGCCAGGAGGTTAATGGAGACTGAAACCACATGAATGAGGAGTTGCTGATTTTGTTTTTTCTGCGTAGGTCTTCACTCAGGTGTTAATATTTTTTCTATGAGGCTAGATTTGTTGATATAGTAGTAATACTTTTCTCTGAGGAAGAGGTATGTTTTTTATTTTTGGCTGTTAGCAGGTCAAGTGTTTGTCGGTTTTGTACAGTAACTTGAGCTAGAGAGGTTAGTTGGTGTTTTAGGGTGGTTAGAGAGTCTGCTGTGGTTTCTACTAGGAGTTGTAACTGATTTTCTAGTTCTTGTGTTAACGTGACTGTGTTTTAACAGACAGGGTGGTGGAGGTTAGAGAAAGATTAATTATGATAGGAAGGAAGGCTTTTTTTTTGGGGGGGGGTTAGTGTTGTAGAAAAGATAAAGAATTCAGTTTCTGTGTAGAATGTAAGTTGAGGAATGATAGTTACTGGAAGGTATGGATTTTCTGTGGAAGAATTTATGTAAGGAGTTATTGTACTATTACACTAAAAGAAGGTATGGTTATTAGGGTGTACAGTACTATTTATAGGTAAATAGTGTGTACAGTTAGGAGTAGAATTGGGGAGGAATTATACAGGTGGTAAAGAGGAATTAATGAAGGTAATAAGGAAGTGTAGGTTGTGTTGTTTTTGGTAGGAGGTGGAGGATGAAAAAGAAGTAATGTTAACAGGAACAGTGGTTAATAAGGGTTGAATTAGGGAAGTATATAAGAAACAATGGGAGATAATGGTTATACTTTTTTTTTTTGTATGCTGTGGAGTCAGGAAAAGGAAGGGGTTGGTGTGTGTTTTTGAGGGTCTGTGGATAAAACTTGCAATATCTGTTCTGCTTGCACTGGTAGGATAGCGGTGTTAAAAGGGGATTAAGAGTCCTTTAGATAAGAAGCACTGTATAAGAGGTTTCAGGCAGAGTCGGTGCATGTGAGAGATGGGAAATTGGGGTTTGGATGGAAACTGTGTGGGATCCTTTAAATTTACTATAATGGGGGGGGTGATGAGAGGCAATGGACAGGGAAGAAGTATCTCACACACATGGACCAACAAGGTCAGGGGACATGGGGAAAGCTGGTGTTTGTAGGGAGGTAGCAGTTAGCAATAGCAGGAGAGAGGCAGAGTGCTTTTGAGCCCAAGTGAGAGTGGTTTTAATTTTTGCGAGGCAATTTCGCCCTAAAAGGGGGATAGGGCAGGTTGGTATAATAAGAAATGAGTGTGAGAGAATTTTGTTATCTATTAAACAGGTGATGGGGCCTGTCGTGGGGGGGGGGGGGTTGGGGGTTGCTGGTTAATTCCCTTAACAGAGACTGAGGAAGGGAAACATGGTCCCAAGGAGGAGGAGAGTACAGAATAGGTAGCCCCCGTATCAATCAAAAAGGAGATTGACTTACCCGTTACCTTGATAGTGACCCTGGGTTCAGTGAGAGTGATCGGGGTTGTTGAGTCCGGACTCTTTCAGTTGTCAGTGGCCAGGCTCAAGATTGTCGACAGCGGGTTAGTGGATGGGGAGGATGGTCCTCCGTGCTTTGACATAGAGGAACAGTCAATCTTCCAATGTCCATTTAAACCACATGCTGGACATGGGCCTGGGGTGGTTGGCATCCAGCCGGTCTGGGCTGAGGGCAGGATTTGGCTCAGTGCCCTTCCTTACCGCACTTGAAGCAGGGTTGGGGAGTCGCCACGGAAGGAGGTCTTCTGTCACTATGTGCTGGCCTCAGGGCCACTAGTAAGGCATTGGCCTGCAAGGCGGCCTTCTGGCGGGTCCTGGCTTCCCTATCTGCCTCTGTTTTCTCCTCTCAGGTGTTAAAGACTTTAAAGGCCATATTTACTCAGTCTCCGATGGGAGTTTGGGGTCCCTCTTCAGCTTTTTATTTATTTATTTATTTTTTCTAATGTTAGGAGTTGATTGGGTTATGAAATGTGTGGCTAGGACCGTGGTTCCAGCTGGAGAGGAGGGGTCTAGATGGGTAAGTTGGATTTAGGTTAATGGGTTCAAGAAGGTGGCTGGGTTTTCATTAGAAAGTTGGGTAATGTTTTGAAGTTTGTGAAAATTAATTGTTTTATGAGAGACAGGTTGTAGACCTGCTAGGAGGCATTGGAGTATTTTATTTCTGCATGATCTCTGGTGTGTCTGGACTGGGTGTCTGGAGAGGAAAGGGTGGGAGAGGCAGAGGAGGATGTCTGGGGAGGTAGGTGAGATGGGAGGACAGGGAGTTGGAGGGGTAAGGGGAAGGGAGGAAGGTGCTATTTTAGGGGGAGGGGGTTGTGTTGCAGAGTAAGGGAGAGGTCTTGGGGTGGGGAAAGGTTTTTAGGTGGGTGTGTTGGATTGGGTTCTCTAGAGAAACACAAAAACCAGCAAAGTATATATATATATAGAGAGAGAGAGAGAG
>NW_006923687.1:7109-8323 GCF_000298275.1 Orycteropus afer afer | reverse complement strand
GCCGCTTAGGACGTAGTCATGTGATCCATCATGGGAAACACCACTCACAAGTGAAGTCCAGCCAAGTTGACAGATCTTCAACTATCACAGTGGGTCAAAGAAGGAGGAAGAGGTAATTATTTGAGTGGTTTCAGAGGGGGAGAGAGGCTTGGGTTTGTGAGGTTTGGGTTTTTTGTGAGTAAGGAGGATTTGGGTGGTATTACATTTCGAGTACAGTAAGGGCCAGGAGTACAAACAAAAGAAGGCTTGGATGTAAGGGACTTCTGGCCATTTGCCTGTGCGTTGGCAAAAATTGTCTAAGTCTGTAAGGATATTAAAGTCAAAAGTTTTGTGCTCTGGCCAGTGAGAGCCATTGTCTAGTTGGTACTGGGGCTATGCTGTGGTGAAGTAAAAGATGAGGCGTTTGGGACGGAGGTCCTGGTCTAGTAATAAGGTCTTAAGGTTTGTTAATAAACACCCCACAGGGGTTGTTGGATTAATTTTGGAGTTTTGATTACCTATTGGTTCTGAGTACTTTGGATAGGGTTCCTGGAACCCTATGCCAGTGGAACTGTTTTATGTAGGTGGACATCTCTGCCTGACGTTAGACAGTTGAATGAGGATTGACCCTCCGAGGAATGACCCTCAAGGGAGATAGGATGTTAGGCATCCCTGAGCAACCAAACTCCCAGACTGTGAGGAGTTTTTGACATGGTACCATGATTTTTCCCTGTGCCAGTGATGCAGAAAACTCTGGTTCAGAACTCAGACCTTTGGGCAAGTCAATTCCCCAAAAGTAATCACATTGGAGACATGTCCCGAGGACCAGTCAGATGCCCAGTTGTCCGCTCCCCTCCTGGGGATTTAAGTGAGTCTTTGGCTAAGGTGTCTCCATATAAATCCTGGAGTGGAGGGCAGAGCCACACCATTGTTCTGATCCGACTTCACATGGAAATCAACTGAGGGCCCACTCAGACTCCGCAACTTAGATCTTGGAGCATCACAGAAACATTCACACAACTTCTCAATCAGACGCAGACAGGTTACAACAGAACAAATTCAAACTGTCTGGTAGTAGGCACTGGTTCACCGCCCAGAGCTAAAAAATTAAAATGGCCCACAGGATGGAGGACAACAAAATACAAAATGTATGTCCTCTGGTGGGCATTGAGTGAAGGGTAAGATGTGACTTGCTGGTGGTGGATGCAGGGGGCCGGAATTCCCTGGTCCGGAGG
>NW_006923687.1:0-2989 GCF_000298275.1 Orycteropus afer afer | reverse complement strand
TAAGGTAGTCTGGTTTTAACAAATTCCCCTAATTCCTTCTTATCTGAAAATATCCTAATTTCTACATCATATTTGAGGGACAATTTTGCTGGATATATAATTCTGTATTGGAAATTTTTCTCTTTCATGGTGTTATGAATACCATCATTGCCTTCTCTACAGCATGGTTTCTACTAAGAAATCAGTATTTAGTCTTATTGGTTGCTTTTTGTAGGTAACCTTTTCATTTTTCACATTTTTCTCTCAGGATTTTTTCTTTGTCTTTGATTTTGGAATTTTGGTGATGATTTGTCTTGGTGATTTGCTTTTGGGGTCTAGCCTGTCTTGGGTTCATTGGACTTCATGAATGGATACATTCACATCTTTCATCATACAAGGGAAGTTTTCTTCCAACAAATTTTGGACAATTTTCTCTGTGGCTTTATTTTTCTCTTCCCATTCTGAAATTCCAATTTGTTGTTGTTATGTGCTACGGAATCAGACCTGACTCATAGCAACCCCTCCTTGTGTTTACTAGGTGGTATCACTATGGAAGTAGATTGCCCAACATTCCTCCAAGGAGTGGATGGTGGGTTTGAACCACCAGCCCTCTGGTTAGCAGTCAAGTGCCTTAGGCACTATGCTACTTTTGATGCTGTCATTCATGAATCTTAGGGTTTCTTCATTTTGTTTTGATCTTTTCTGATTGATCCCTGTCCAAAGAAGTATTCAGATTTTTGTCTTCAATCTCATTAATTCTGCTTTCCATTGATTCTATATTCTACTCCTTTGCCCTTTCAATGTGTTATCTATTTCTGAAAATTTAGTGTTAATCTCTGGATTTCTATCTGTAGATTTTGTATCATTTCTAATTTTTCACTTATTTGGTCAATTAGTTCATACATTTTCTTCTGTACTGTTCTAGGTTTTGTCTGTGTTTTCCTCAATTTTGTCAGTGTTTTCCTTAATCTGTTTCTCAATTCATTGATTGTACCCAAATATAATTCTTTTGAATTCCTTACCAGGAATTCCAATGATACTTCTTCCTCAGTGATGTGTATCCTGGTTCCCTTCTTTGTACTGCTTTATCTTGTTTCTTTGTGTGGACTTTGATGATCTGTTGTCTCTGAGACACTATGACATTGTTGTATTTATATTTAATTGGTGAGTGTATTTTGGAGTGATTTGCCAAAGATTTTTTTTTTTTTTCCTTTGGATGTATTTGAGTAAGCAGGGCACTGTACTCCTCTATTAGCTAGTGGGCAGCACTTATGCACTTACCACATATCTCCTGGCATTTGTGATAATGAGAGCTACAGCATAGATCTCTGTTAACTGTTTGTGAAGAGCATTTAAAGGTGAGTATGGCTCTTATTGGTGGTTGTGTATCCTTGGACAGTTGGTGCAGAAGGAAATATTGGCCCTGACTCAGTAAGCAGAACTGCAGGAGATGCAGTGTGGTTTGGTCATATGAGCAGTTTTTGTCCCCCACTCCATTAAATAAAAACAACAATTGAAAAACCATCAAAAAAATAAAAGAGGACAAAAAACACACACTATATAAACACACAGGAACAATCACCCAAAAGACAAAAAAGAAAAAGAAAAAAGAGGAAAGGCAATAAATGGGAGAAAATATTTAAAGTAATACTTTAAAAAGACCAAAGAAATATGAATAGAAAAAGGGAAAAAAAACACCTCACCATGTCAGGGTGAAGGAGGAATAAGAGAAAAGTGGTAGAGTAGGAGAATAATGAAGATAAAAGTGGGAAAAATGCAAAAAGAAAAACAAGGAATGAGGAGAACCACACAAAGAAAAAAGAATGAGGAGTAAGAAAAGGGACAAGAGAAAAAGCCAAAAACTAGAACCAGGGACAAGAAGAAGAAAGAATAATAATAAAAGGAAGGAAATAAAAAGAATAATTTTAAAACAGACAAAAACAAACAAACTAAAAAAAAAAAATCTAGGCAATGCAGGGCAGGACACCCAGATTCCTTCAGAGCACACAGACTGGGATGGAATTTCTGCTGGCCCACAAGAGGGTGAGGTATGGGCACAGCTCCGTTCACCAAGAGGGTGTGATAGATGAGAGTAACAATGGGAATATCACACCTTTGCAGTCTTCAGTGTCCTTGCTGTTCCTATCAAGTGGAGCCTATTCTTAGGTGCCTGGAATCCAAGAGAACACTCACTTTAAATATCCAAAATGGTCCAATCACTTGTAAATATTCAAAATGCCTGTACCCTCCGGGTAACCTAAACTCCACAGCTCAGTTTGTCTCCTTCTATGTTTCCCCTTTTATTTATCAGCCTCCAGTGCAGTCCTCTGTGCTAGC
The DNA here is from genome assembly GCF_000298275.1 of Orycteropus afer afer. Taxonomy (NCBI): domain Eukaryota; kingdom Metazoa; phylum Chordata; class Mammalia; order Tubulidentata; family Orycteropodidae; genus Orycteropus; species Orycteropus afer. The sequence goes on along the minus strand of NW_006923687.1, from coordinate 673 downwards.
CCCTGGCTAGCAGGGCCGATTTTAGGTTAATTCTTAGGTCCTAGCACCAAGTAGAAATATCCAAACTGTGCTGTCAGGATCACTGACTGTCTGCAGCTGTGTATGTCTCCTTTTTTGCTGTTTTCATGCAGCTTCTTCTACTAGTTGTAGTCCACTTCTATATCCTCCCTTTTGAAGCTTGGGGCTCCAGGATTATCTTCTGTATCTGTGCTAATTAGTTCCTCTTTTCTTTGTTGAAGAGGGTGTTTGTAGTTTGCCTGCTTATTCCACCATTTTACCAGAACTCTCCAGCTGAATTTTTTGTGTAGTGATCTTTTACCCTGCAACATTGCTGAATTCTATTAGCTATGAGTCACATCTGACTCAACAGCAGAGTATTTTGTTTTGAATTTTGTGGGCCATACTTTTTTTAAAAAAAAAGAACCTTTGCTTCTATATTTATGAGTGACATGGGTCTGTAATTTTCTTTTTGTGTGTGTGTGTGTGATGTTTATGCCTGGTTTTGGTATCAGGGTGATGCTGTTTTGATAGAATGAATTAGGAAGTATTCCTTCCTCTTTATATTTTTGAGGAGTTAGAGTGAATTTGGTGTCAGCTCTTCTCTGAATGTTTGGTAAAAATTTCTTGCTGAAGCCATCTGGTCCTGGGCTTTTTTTTTGTTGTCATTTCTTTT